>NC_091307.1:16144860-16149860 GCF_038502225.1 Cherax quadricarinatus
CTGCTGACACGTCCACTCCCAAATATCTGAATACGTTCACCTCCTCCATACTCTCTCCCTCCAATCTGATATTCAATCTTTCATCACCTAATCTTTTTGTTATCCTCATAACCTTACTCTTTCCTGTATTCACCTTTAATTTTCTTCTTTTGCACACCCTACCAAATTCATCCACCAATCTCTGCAACTTCTCTTCAGAATCTCCCAAGAGCACAGTGTCATCAGCAAAGAGCAGCTGTGACAACTCCCACTTTGTGTGTGATTCTTTATCTTTTAACTCCACGCCTCTTGCCAAGACCCTCGCATTTACTTCTCTTACAACCCCATCTATAAATATATTAAACAACCACGGTGACATCACACATCCTTGTCTAAGGCCTACTTTTACTGGGAAAAAATTTCCCTCTTTCCTACATACTCTAACTTGAGCCTCACTATCCTCGTAAAAACTCTTCACTGCTTTCAGTAACCTACCTCCTACACCATACACTTGCAACATCTGCCACATTGCCCCCCTATCCACCCTGTCATACGCCTTTTCCAAATCCATAAATGCCACAAAGACCTCTTTAGCCTTATCTAAATACTGTTCACTTATATGTTTCACTGTAAACACCTGGTCCACACACCCCCTACCTTTCCTAAAGCCTCCTTGTTCATCTGCTATCCTATTCTCCGTCTTACTCTTAATTCTTTCAATTATAACTCTACCATACACTTTACCAGGTACACTCAACAGACTTATCCCCCTATAATTTTTGCACTCTCTTTTATCCCCTTTGCCTTTATACAAAGGAACTATGCATGCTCTCTGCCAATCCCTAGGTACCTTACCTTCTTCCATACATTTATTAAATAATTGCACCAACCACTCCAAAACTATATCCCCACCTGCTTTTAACATTTCTATCTTTATCCCATCAATCCCGGCTGCCTTACCCCCTTTCATTTTACCTACTGCCTCACGAACTTCCCCCACACTCACAACTGGCTCTTCCTCACTCCTACAAGATGTTATTCCTCCTTGCCCTATACACGAAATCACAGCTTCCCTATCTTCATCAACATTTAACAATTCCTCAAAATATTCCTTCCATCTTCCCAATACCTCTAACTCTCCATTTAATAACTCTCCTCTCCTATTTTTAACTGACAAATCCATTTGTTCTCTAGGCTTTCTTAACTTGTTAATCTCACTCCAAAACTTTTTCTTATTTTCAACAAAATTTGTTGATAACATCTCACCCACTCTCTCATTTGCTCTCTTTTTACATTGCTTCACCACTCTCTTAACTTCTCTCTTTTTCTCCATATACTCTTCCCTCCTTGCATCACTTCTACTTTGTAAAAACTTCTCATATGCTAACTTTTTCTCCCTTACTACTCTCTTTACATCATCATTCCACCAATCGCTCCTCTTCCCTCCTGCACCCACTTTCCTGTAACCACAAACTTCTGCTGAACACTCTAACACTACATTTTTAAACCTACCCCATACCTCTTCGACCCCATTGCCTATGCTCTCATTAGCCCATCTATCCTCCAATAGCTGTTTATATCTTACCCTAACTGCCTCCTCTTTTAGTTTATAAACCTTCACCTCTCTCTTCCCTGATGCTTCTATTCTCCTTGTATCCCATCTACCTTTTACTCTCAGTGTAGCTACAACTAGAAAGTGATCTGATATATCTGTGGCCCCTCTATAAACATGTACATCCTGAAGTCTACTCAACAGTCTTTTATCTACCAATACATAATCCAACAAACTACTGTCATTTCGCCCTACATCATATCGTGTATACTTATTTATCCTCTTTTTCTTAAAATATGTATTACCTATAACTAAACCCCTTTCTATACAAAGTTCAATCAAAGGGCTCCCATTATCATTTACACCTGGCACCCCAAACTTACCTACCACACCCTCTCTAAAAGTTTCTCCTACTTTAGCATTCAAGTCCCCTACCACAATTACTCTCTCACTTGGTTCAAAGGCTCCTATACATTCACTTAACATCTCCCAAAATCTCTCTCTCTCCTCTGCATTCCTCTCTTCTCCAGGTGCATACACGCTTATTATGACCCACTTCTCGCATCCAACCTTTACTTTAATCCACATAATTCTTGAATTTACACATTCATATTCTCTTTTCTCCTTCCATAACTGATCATTTAACATTACTGCTACCCCTTCCTTTGCTCTAACTCTCTCAGATACTCCAGATTTAATCCCATTTATTTCCCCCCACTGAAACTCTCCTACCCCCTTCAGCTTTGTTTCGCTTAGGGCCAGGACATCCAACTTCTTTTCATTCATAACATCAGCAATCATCTGTTTCTTGTCATCCGCACTACATCCACGCACATTTAAGCAACCCAGTTTTATAAAGTTTTTCTTCTTCTCTTTTTTAGTAATTGTATACAGGAGAAGGGGTTACTAGCCCATTGCTCCCGGCATTTTAGTCGCCTCATACGACACGCATGGCTTACGGAGGAAAGATTCTTTTCCACTTCCCCATGGACAATAGAAGGAAATAAATGGTATAAAATACCGACACAATGGCAATATAAACACAAATGCAGTATAATGTGATCCTTTATTGACTACGTTTCGCCCACACAGTGGGCTTTTTCAAGTCACAAACAGAACTACCTGGGGTGGAAGGAACGCGAGTATTTATAGTCCGGCTGAGGTCAGGTGAAGAATGCTGCATCTGATGATATATATATATATATATATATATATATATATATATGTATATATATATATATATATATATATATGTATATATATATATATATGTATATATGTATATATATATATATATATATATGTATATATGTATATATATATATATATATGTATATATGTATATATATATATATATGTATATATGTATATATATATATATATATATATGTATATATATATATATATATATATATATGTATATATATATATATGTATATATGTGTATATATATATATATATGTATATATATATATATGTATATATATGTATATATATATATATATATATATATGTATATATATATATATATATATGTATATATATATGTATATATATATATATATATATGTATATATATATATATATATATATATATATATATATATATAATATATTATATATTTTATTTTTTTTTTATTATCACACCGGCCGATTCCCACCAAGGCAGGGTGGCCCGAAAAAGAAAAACTTTCACCATCATTCACTCCATCACTGTCTTGCCAGAAGGGTGCTTTACACTACAGTTTTTAAACTGCAACATTAACACCCCTCCTTCAGAGTGCAGGCACTGTACTTCCCATCTCCAGGACTCAAGTCCGGCCTGCCGGTTTCCCTGAATCCCTTCATAAATGTTACTTTGCTCACACTCCAACAGCACGTCAAGTATTAAAAACCATTTGTCTCCATTCACTCCTATCAAACACGCTCACGCATGCCTGCTGGAAGTCCAAGCCCCTCGCACACAAAACCTCCTTTACCCCCTCCCTCCAACCCTTCCTAGGCCGACCCCTACCCCGCCTTCCTTCCACTACAGACTGATATACTCTTGAAGTCATTCTGTTTCGCTCCATTCTCTCTACATGTCCGAACCACCTCAACAACCCTTCCTCAGCCCTCTGGACAACAGTTTTGGTAATCCCGCACCTCCTCCTAACTTCCAAACTACGAATTCTCTGCATTATATTCACACCACACATTGCTCTCAGACATGACATCTCCACTGCCTCCAGCCTTCTCCTCGCTGCAACATTCATCACCCACGCTTCACACCCATATAAGAGCGTTGGTAAAACTATACTCTCATACATTCCCCTCTTTGCCTCCAAGGACAAAGTTCTTTGTCTCCACAGACTCCTAAGTGCACCACTCACTCTTTTTCCCTCATCAATTCTATGATTCACCTCATCTTTCATAGACCCATCCGCTGACACGTCCACTCCCAAATATCTGAATACGTTCACCTCCTCCATACTCTCTCCCTCCAATCTGATATTCAATCTTTCATCACCTAATCTTTTTGTTATCCTCATAACCTTACTCTTTCCTGTATTCACCTTTAATTTTCTTCTTTTGCACACCCTACCAAATTCATCCACCAATCTCTGCAACTTCTCTTCAGAATCTCCCAAGAGCACAGTGTCATCAGCAAAGAGCAGCTGTGACAACTCCCACTTTGTGTGTGATTCTTTATCTTTTAACTCCACGCCTCTTGCCAAGACCCTCGCATTTACTTCTCTTACAACCCCATCTATAAATATATTAAACAACCACGGTGACATCACACATCCTTGTCTAAGGCCTACTTTTACTGGGAAAAAATTTCCCTCTTTCCTACATACTCTAACTTGAGCCTCACTATCCTCGTAAAAACTCTTCACTGCTTTCAGTAACCTACCTCCTACACCATACACTTGCAACATCTGCCACATTGCCCCCCTATCCACCCTGTCATACGCCTTTTCCAAATCCATAAATGCCACAAAGACCTCTTTAGCCTTATCTAAATACTGTTCACTTATATGTTTCACTGTAAACACCTGGTCCACACACCCCCTACCTTTCCTAAAGCCTCCTTGTTCATCTGCTATCCTATTCTCCGTCTTACTCTTAATTCTTTCAATTATAACTCTACCATACACTTTACCAGGTACACTCAACAGACTTATCCCCCTATAATTTTTGCACTCTCTTTTATCCCCTTTGCCTTTATACAAAGGAACTATGCATGCTCTCTGCCAATCCCTAGGTACCTTACCCTCTTCCATACATTTATTAAATAATTGCACCAACCACTCCAAAACTATATCCCCACCTGCTTTTAACATTTCTATCTTTATCCCATCAATCCCGGCTGCCTTACCCCCTTTCATTTTACCTACTGCCTCACGAACTTCCCCCACACTCACAACTGGCTCTTCCTCACTCCTACAAGATGTTATTCCTCCTTGCCCTATACACGAAATCACAG
>NC_091307.1:16162360-16182360 GCF_038502225.1 Cherax quadricarinatus
AGGGGAAAAAGAACTCAAAAAAGGGGAATGCCATGGGAAAAACTCAAAAAAGAGGAATATAAGGGAAAAAACTCAAAAAATGGGAATGTCAAGGGAAAAGTACTCAAAAAGGGGAATATCAGGGGAAAAGAACCCAAAAAAGGGGAATGTCAGGGGAAAAGAACTCAAAAAGGGGAATGTCAGTGGAAAAACTAAAAAAAAGGGAATGTCAGGGAAAAAGAACTCATAAAGGGGAATGTCAGGGGAAAAGAACTCAAAAAGGGGAATGTCAGGGGAAAAACTAAAAAAAGGGAATGTCAGGGGAAAAGAACTCAAAAAGGGGAATGTCAGGGGAAAAACTAAAAAAAGGGAATGTCAGGGGAAAAGAACTCGAAAAAGGGGAATGTCAGGAAAAAGAACTGAGAAAATGGGAATATCAGGGAAAAAAACTGAGAAAAGTGTATGTCAGGGTGAAAAGCAGTCAGGGACACTCACTCCAATAAAGGAAAACGTCCAGAAGAGTCTGTGTTATCGGAAAACTCTTGAAATTGATAGCAGGTAAATTCCGGGTACGTCTGTAGGCTGGTTTGGTGAGGGGAGTTCTTGATCTTAAGAACTGAACCAGTGCTCCAGTTCCTTGAATCAAGCTTGAATGCCTTCCATTCCCAGAGGCACTGTATGACCCCATTGGGTTTAGCGCTCCCCATGACTGTAATAATAATAATAATAATAATAATAATAATAATAATAATAATAATGTTGGGTGGAGTCAAAGTGTTGGGAAAATGCGACCATAGGTCAATCGCAGGTCACTCATGGGAGTCCTTGGGTTGGTTAGGACTGTAGGATGATTGTAGCTGGTCAGAAAGTGAGGTATATAGTGTAGCTGGTCAGAAAGTGAGGTATATAGTGTAGCTGGTCAGAAAGTGAGGTACTTAGTGTAGCTGGTCAGAAAGTGAGGTACATAGTGTAGCTGGTCAGAAAGTGAGGTACATAATGTAGCTGGTCAGAAAGTGAGGTACATAATGTAGCTGGTCAGAAAGTGAGGTACGTAGTGTAGATGGTCAGAAGACGAGGTACATAGTGTAGATGGTCAGAAGACTAGGTACATAGTGCAGCTGGTCAGAAGAACATGTACCTCCGTCTGGGTGGCTGCAAAAGACAGATTTTATCTCTAATTCCTACTTTAATCTCTGTAATAGGAACTGAGGTTCAATTAAGTAATCTTAACTGGTGGTGGATAAATGGCTCAGAGAACCGACAGGATGACGAGTCAGATACTTGTGCAACATTGGGTATCTTTATTGCGGATAAAGATAACTAAATGTTGCACAGGTGTCTAGTTCATCACCCTCGCTGGTGGCATGCAACGTTGAAGATCAATAGTCTTGTATACCAAATATACCAACAAGCAAATTCAGCAACATCGATCATTTATTGTAGCTATTCAGTACTGCAATCATCACAGTAACTGATGAAAAAGGCAATGGCAGAGAGGAACTTGGTGTGAAGTTTCTCCTGTGGGAAGGCTTTTTCAGTCCACAGGCGAAACGTCTCAGTAAAGTCCTTCTCTGTAATTGTCTTTTTCCCTTGTTTGTCAGCTTCGCGTCATTTGTCTTCATCACAATAGTTGCTCTGGCCACGGTCCAAGAATTTCACTTCTAAGCGTCGCATCAGGAATGCCTCCTCCTGCATGCGTAATGGTAGGAGATACCGACACAGTGGTTACACGGTACCTTTATTGTCAACGTTTATCGTACCATATACCGTGTGTATTAAAAAAAATGGTAGGACAGATAATCTGATGCGCTAGAGAGACACAGTGGGACACAAACAGGACCAGTGACAAACCGCCCTCTTGACATAGTGGGACGTATATCGTCCAAGTGACACAAACAAGCCTAGTGCCACCGTAGGACACAAACCGTCCAAGTGACACAAACAAGCCTAGTGCCACAGTAGGACACAAACCGTCCTAGTGGCACAAACAAGTCTGGTCCCACCGTAGGACACAAACCGTCCTAATGACACAAACAAGCCTAGTGCCACCGTAGGAAAGCAAACCATCCTAGTGAAACAAACAAGCCTGGTGCCACAGTAGGACACAAAGAAAGTTGGTGCCACCGTAGGATACAAACAAGCCTAGTGCCACCGTAGGATACAAACAAGCCTGGTGCCACCGTAGGGCACAAACAAGGCTGGTGCCACCGTAGGAAAACAAACCGTCCTAGTGACACAAACAAGCCTGGTGCCACCGTAGGACACAAGCAAGGAAGGTGCCACCGTAGGAAAACAAGCCGTCCTGGTGACACAAACAATCCTGGTGCCACAATATAACAAACTGAGTGACATAAACAGACTTAGTGACACAGTGAGACATCGGCGGATATTCATGCGTTGTCTTATCCTGGGATCTCTACACTGCCGTCCTGACCCCAGTGGCCCCTATCATACTTCCAGATACGTGACACAATTTCCAAACTTTATATTTAGGAGAAAAAGGTAGAGAAATGTGTGAAGGAATGGAGAATGAGGAAAAGAGGAAAAAGAGTAAGGCATAGAAAGGAAGAGGGGGTTTGAGGAGCAGACGAAAAGAGAGGGGAAGAGAAAATGGAGGATGCAGGGGTAGTAGAGAATGAGGGAAGATGGTGTAAAGAGAATGAGGGGGGATGTAGAAACATGGTGAGGTACAATATGAAGGAGAAAAAAATGATGAGAGAGAGAGACAGAGAGAGAGAGAGAGAGAGAGAGAGAGAGAGAGAGAGAGACAGAGAGAGAGAGAGAGAGAGATAGAGAGAGAGAGAGAGAGAGAGAGAGAGAGGGAGAGAGAGAGAGAGAGAGAGGGAGAGAGAGAGGGAGAGAGAGAGAGAGGGAGGGAGAGTGGATGCCAGAGCAAAGTCATTATCACAAAATTACACACACTCACGATATTGGCTTCGCTCTCGAGTTTACTTGGTAAAGTTAAAGTCTCTGAGTTTAATGGTGGCAACTGACGCTGCTCACCAAGGTGTTTTCTCTCTCTCTCTCTCTCTCTCTCTCTCTCTCTCTCTCACACACCCAGACAGACAGGAGGGATAGAGGGGGGGGGACATTGTAACGGCATATAAAATACTGAGAAGAATTGAAATGGTGGATAGGGACAGGATGTTTCAGAGATGACACACAGCAACAAGGGATCACAGTTGGAAGTTGAAAATTCAGATGAATCACAGGAATGTTAAGAAGTATTTTTTCACTCATGTAGTTGTTAGGAAGTGGAACAATCTGGAGAGGGATATAGTAGAAGCAGGATCCATACATTGGTTTAAGAAGAGGTACGATAAAGCTCATGGAGCAGGAAGAGAGTGGACCTAGTAGTGACCAGTGAAGAGGCGAAGCCAGGAGCTATGAATTGACTCCTGCAACCACAAATAGGTAAGTAGAAATGAAATAGGTAAATACACACACACACTCTCTCTCTCTCTCTCTCTCTCTCTCTCTCTCTCTCTCTCTCTCTCTCTCTCTCTCTCTCTCTCTTCAAGAGGTCTTACCCCTGCACTAGTTTTTACTAAGCGAGTGTCGAGTTCTCAAGTTATAGTTCACCCAGAAACATTACCTTTATACCTGCCTTCTCTCTCTCTCTCCCTCTCTCTCCCTCTCTCTCTCTCTCTCTCTCTCTCTCTCTCTCTCCCTCTCTCTCTCCCTCTCTCTCCCTCTCTCTCTCCCCTTTAATGACTGTGTAAGTGCATGTTTATGCGTTTGTTTTTTAGCATCCAGATTTGTGTTAGTAGTATTTGAACGTTCCTAGGTGGCACTGCTCCTAGGTGGCACTGCTCCTAGGTGGCACTGCTCCTGAGATGACTTTGCTATTCAAATGCACAGGAATAAACACATGCAATTTCATTAAGCAGAGGAACGCTAAAGAACGGCAATGGTGTTCATTTGTGCATCTTGTTTGAGACAGGAGGGGGAGGTGTTGGGGGAGGGGAATGCATACAAGTGGGAGCATGCGTGCGAACACAAACACACAGGAGCTGTGACTCGACCCCTGCAACCGCAAATATTTAAGCACACACACACACACACACACACACACACGCGCGCGCGCGCGCACACACACACACACAGCGAGTCATGGTACGTGGCGAGGTGTCAGAGTGGGCACCTGTGACCAGCGGGGTCCCACAGGGGTCAGTCCTAGGACCAGTGCTGTTTCTGGTACTTGTGAACGACATGACGGAAGGAATAGACTCTGAGGTGTCCCTGTTTGCAGATGACGTGAAGTTGATGAGAGGAATTCACTCGATCAAAGACCAGGCAGAACTACAAAGGGATCTGGACAGGCTGCAGACCTGGTCCAGCAATTGGCTCCTGGAGTTCAATCCCACCAAGTGCAAAGTCATGAAGATTGGGGAAGGGCAAAGAAGACCGCAGACGGAGTACAGTCTAGGGGGCCAGAGACTACAAACCTCACTCAACGAAAAAGATCTTGGGGTGAGTATAACACCAGGCACATCTCCTGAAGCGCACATCAATCAAATAACTGCTGCAGCATATGGGCTTCTAGCAAACCTCAGAACAGCATTCCGACATCTTAATAAGGAATCGTTCAGGACCCTGTACACCGTGTACGTTAGGCCCATATTGGAGTATGCGGCACCAGTTTGGAACCCACACCTAGCCAAGCACGTAAAGAAACTAGAGAAAGTGCAAAGGTTTGCAACAAGACTAGTCCCAGAGCTAAGAGGTATGTCCTACGAGGAGAGGTTAAGGGAAATCAACCTGACGACACTGGAGGACAGGAGAGATAGGGGGGACATGATAACGACATACAAAATACTGAGAGGAATTGACAAGGTGGACAAAGACAGGATGTTCCAGAGATTGGACACAGTAACAAGGGGACACAGTTGGAAGTTGAAGACACAGATGAATCACAGGGATGTTAGGAAGTATTTCTTCAGCCACAGAGTAGTCAGTAAGTGGAATAGTTTGGGAAGCGATGTAGTGGAGACAGGATCCATACATAGCTTTAAGCAGAGGTATGATAAAGCTCACGGTTCAGAGAGAGTGACCTAGTAGCGATCAGTGAAGAGGCGGGGCCAGGAGCTCGGACTCGACCCCCGCAACCTCAACTAGGTGAGTACAACTAGGTGAGTACACACACCTAGTAGCGACCAGTGAAGAGGCGGGGCCAGGAGCTTGGACTCGACCCCTGCAACCTCAACTAGGTGAGTACACACACACACACACAGACCACACACACACACCACACACACACCACACACACACCACAGACCATACACCACACACACACCACACACACACACCACACACACACACCACACACACACACCACACACACACACACACGGGCCTAGTGTCTAATCGACATGTGCCTAGTACAAAATGGTAACTAACAGAGGAACTGTGAATCGAGTCCTGCAACTACAAATAGGCGAGTACACACACACACACACACATGATATCTGTTCGATGCTGACTGGTCAGTCACTGGTTCTGTACTGACTGGCCAGCCACTGGTTCTGCACTGATTAGCCAGTCAGTGGTTCTGTACTGACTAGCCAGTCACCTGTTCTGTACTGACTGGCAGGTTACTGGTTCTGTACTGACTGGCCAGCCACTGGTTCTGTACTGACTGGCCAGCCACTGGTTCTGTACTGACTGGCCAGCCACTGGTTCTGTACTGACTGGCGTCACTGGTTCTGTACTGACTGGCGTCACTGGTTCTGTACTGACTGGCCAGCCACTGGTTCTGTACTGACTGGCCAGCCACTGGTTCTGTACTGACTGGCCAGCCACTGGTTCTGTACTGACTGGCCAGCCACTGGTTCTGTACTGACTGGCCAGCCACTGGTTCTGTACTGACTGGCCAGCCACTGGTTCTGTACTGACTGGCCAGCCACTGGTTCTGTACTGACTGGCCAGCCACTGGTTCTGTACTGACTGGCCAGCCACTGGTTCTGTACTGACTGGCCAGCCACTGGTTCTGTACTGACTGGCCAGCCACTGGTTCTGTACTGACTGGCCAGCCACTGGTTCTGTACTGACTGGCCAGCCACTGGTTCTGTACTGACTGGCCAGTCACTGGTTCTGTACTGACTGGCCAGCCACTGGTTCTGTACTGACTGGCCAGCCACTGGTTCTGTACTGACTGGCCAGCCACTGGTTCTACACTGAGTAGACTCGGTAGGAATATGAAAGAGTTCATGAAGACAACTTTCATTTTGACGGGTAAAAAAACCCTGGTAAACTAACAGGGAATTGAGAACTTGAGAAACTAGGACCAGCGGTCAGAGGGTCGAGCCTGCACTCCTGTGCACCTACTGACCAACCCGAGTTTCTCCGTCATATATCTAAATGAGGAGAACAAGGAAAGAAATACTTGGGTAAGAAGTATGCAAGGGTGGGTAAGAAGTATGGCGGTGAGGGAGGGGGGTAGGTGAGAAGTATGGGGGTGGGTAAGAAGGATATGGGGGGGGGAGATAGAGCAAAACAACTTAAATCTTCACTAGAGAGTGGAGAAGCTCGTGTGGGTGTGAAATCTTGGCGTTAATGGTACGGAAGAGGTGAGTTGGTTGTTGTTGCGCACTGCTGCCAGCGCCATCTATTTGTCCTGTCAAGACCTGGGAAAAATGTTACGGTAGTTAGACCCCTTATGAGAGCACAGTGTTTAAAAAATTAATCACGAAAGGAAGGAACAGTGATACGTGAATCTTCTCCAGCGCGTGAACATAGTGTACACACACTGTGCTGCGTGTGTAATGGGTAATGGTCTCTCGAGAGTGGGAAGGAATAATATATTTCCTTCTATATTAGTCGATACCTGTAGTTTAGAGACTTAACGTGTTGATTTTTGTATCCCTGTGCTAGGAGGTGAGAGACATGTACTCGTTCAGTTGTGGTTGTCCCAGACTGCTGCTTGATGCCGAGCTTGTATTAATAAATACTTCACTTTAATATTTCGAGGTTTATGCCATGCTATAATACATTGTTTATGAACTGAGTAGACCGCATGGAAATAAGGTTAAACCCCATTTCAAAATTTTAATGTCAAAGTAAGAATGCCGACTTTTGCGTAGGACAAAAGTTTGTGTTTTTGAGATGCTCCCTGGTGTTCTCTTAGTGTATAAAGTTCCTCTCTATATATTATTTTTGGGGATTTTATTTGTATTATCTCATGTGAAAGAAAAAGAAAATAGTTATTAAAATTTAACACCATTTTTTCAAACGTTGCTACATAATATTTAATACACGTGATGTAACACCAGTCACTATTCTTTATTCTTATGGCTGAATCTGGAGGCTCAAAAATAAATTTCAATGCTTTTAGTACAATGCCTCAAGAACTCTTCCTGTGGAACAGCTTCGGAACTGAGATGCATTTGAGCCATACAGTTCTCTGGTAGCAAATTATATTTTCTCATTTTATGGGGGTTGCTTTAGTGTGGATCAATATTTCAAGGTGGTAATTCGTCAAAAAACGGTAAACTTCTGATGGTCATAGTAATATATAATAACCCGCCTCTCAGTTTCTTAGCACTCCACTATAAACAAAAAAGACACTCCATAAGATACGATGGTAAGTGCTCCCTCGTACACAAAATCAACGAACTATCACACATCAGCCTCTTGGGAAGTATATCACAGAAATGGTTCTGTAATACACAAATCTGGCGCATAACCATGTTCTAAAATGTCACGGAGAACCTATATAAGTAGACAACTTAGACATGTGCAAAACATTAATCTACTGACGATACGTTTCGCCCTCGAAACAGCTTCAAATGAATACATGAGTGATAACAGCACTGGTGACAGTATTGTTATCACCTCTGCATTGCATTGTCCATCCTATTTTAAAGATTACCCAGTATGTTACCTATGTCACCTATGTTACCTTACTTTTAACCTATACTCACCTAATCTCTTGCACTATATATACTGCCTGTAATAACTTCTCTGCATTAAGCTTGAAGTCACTCGTGGTGAAACGTTTCCTAAATAAATGTCTTGATCAGTGCAGATGTGTCTTACCTACAAATTACGAGGAGCTGAAGGAAAATGCTTCAGCAGAGTGAATAATTCTTTTAAATTTAATCTTAATTGCATTTCGTTAAACTCCTCGAGTCTCCAGCCAGATATATTACCGTGGAATGGGGTGCCTCTTTAAATCGCTCTTAGTAATCGACTACTCTTAAATTTAACCTAAGATTATAAAGAAAAATTTCCACTAAGGGTGGTTGGTTGGTTAATTGAGTTTAAAGCTTCTTGACTACATGGGGTCATTAAGGCTGCGTATAATCTCTTCACCATCAGTCAAGAAATTTTTTTAATTCCTAATATACGGATTGTAATTCTCTGCCAGTTTATATATATACTAAGAGATATAATTCTTGGTGGATATATAATTCTTGGTGGATATATCCTGTCCCGGGGGCGGATCGACGAAGTGTCTGTTCTGAGGAGGTGGAAGGGTGATAGCCTACTGGAGGCGCGATTTATTTTTTTTTGTGAATGTGGGTTTTGCCAAGAAATTTTAATTTTTTTTACAGTAGTAGTAGTAGTAGTGATGTAATTGGTAATAACTCATATCAAAAGAATTTTGATTGCAAAAAGAGTCAGTGTCATAAGGAAGGATATGACCTATATGGCACCTTCTGTTTCCTTCGTCAGTAGTTGAGTCATTATTGTTAGAGTTGTCATAGATATAGAAAATATTCACTTTTCAGATCAATATTTTTTTGCATTTTTTGCCCTAATGATTCATTAACGTATTATATAATTATTATTATAATCATAACTAAGCGCTAACTCATTTACGTAACTTTGGATAAAAAAAAAGCATTGTACAATTTAAGTAGATTTTAAAATGAAACATTGTTAAAACACATACACATTTGTATATAAAAGTCTGTGCACCAGTCACCCAGCCAATGTAAGGTCACATATATCACTTAACTCTGTTATTAATGACTCGAAGTTTTCTATGACAGGTAAACATTATTATTATGGAGGTGGTATGAGGGTATCTGTGAAAGATGATGAGTCACAACACTACCATTCTCTTTGCTGACGACACGACTTATGTCATCCTAATCTTGTCACCCTCAACACCATTGTTAATGAGGAACTGCTCAAAATATCGACTAATATGACAGCCAATAAACTTACACTTAACACTGGCAAAACCTACTATAGTATGTTTGGTAGCAGAGCAGGTGTTGCGCAACTTAACATTAAGATCAACAACACTCTAATTGCCAAACATAACGAGGGCAAATTCCTTGGCCTATACCTCGACAACAACCTAAATTTCAGCACCCATATCCAACACATAACAAAAAAAGTATCCAAAACGGTGGGGATCCTCTCCAAGATACGATACTACGTGCCGCAAATTGCCCTTCTCACACTATACCATTCACTTATATATCCATACCTCACCTATGCTATCTGTGCTTGGGGTTCAACTGCAGCAACACACCTAAAGCCAATAATAACCCAACAAAAAGCCGCAGTAAGAATAATCACTAAATCCCATCCTTGGCAACACATCCCCCACTCTTCATAGATCTAAACTTACTCCCTGTTCAGAACATCCACACTTACTACTGTGCACTATATCTATAGGACCTTAAATTCCAATATTAACCTTGACCTGAAATGCTTTCTTGATAGTTGTGACAGGATCCACAGGCATAACACCAGACACAAACATCTCTATGACGTTCCCCATGTTCGACTAAACCTTTACAAAAAATCAATGTATTTCAAAGGACCTAAAATCTGGAACACCCTACCTGAAAACTCTAGAACTGCAGACACATTAATCACTTTCAAAACTACAGTTAGAAAACATCTTATCTCCCTGATCCACCCCGACAACTAGCTACATGATAACCACCTCGTGGTTCACAATTACACTCACTCACCCACTGACTATAAACCCAGAAATACTAATCTTAATCTTAAAATAATAAATCCTAACTAGTCATAAGTTTGCCTATGATGCTCCAATATAGACACTTTGTATTGTGCCAAAACAAAAGCATTCACATTGCTAAACTCACAAATTATGATGTAGTCACTTAGCCTTAATACCATAATCTGTAAGGATTTAATGTTAAGAATTAATCTAAGTCTGCCCGAAATGCCTAGCCATGCTAGGTGTCCTAGTGGCCCCCTCTGTAATTAGTATTTTATTACATGTAAACCACACAATATTCAAAATCTGTAAACCCCACATTGTAACCCTTATAGAGAATAAACTTGAATCAGTACTCATGAAGAATGATGCTGTTCTTAATGACTTCTGGGAAACACTACAGAGCTGAACAGCTGACTTACTGTTTATTGACTTGTTGATGCGGACTTCGGTAAGAATCCACGAGATCGCTGGAGTGTAAACACTGACCTGCACACATTCTGAGATGTATATCAGTTATCCAATAATTTTTTTCTAGCTCTGTGTTATCTCTTACAGCTATATGAGAAAGATACAGTATTTTATGGCTGGGGGAAGTGGGGGATTAAGAGCTCTTATCTCGTACCTATGATGTCTGTCAGCTAGGCGTCAGACAAAATCCTTCAATCCTTAGTGATCTTACTATGTTCTCTTGCTTAATATATGCTATTATTCCTTACCTTAATTTGCGTAGCATATTAAGCAAATTAAGAAACAACCTTCCCTGACCTAACTCAACCTGTGCTAATCTAATCCAACATTAAATCAAGTAAATGGAAAGCCATTTTGCATCCATGCGTCGGAAAACCAACGTTGTGGCAAAGTGCATTATTATTATAATCAAGGGGGAAGCGCTAAACCCGGAGGATTATACAGCGCCTGGGGGGGGGATGTGGAAGGCACTCAGGCTTAATTCGGGGAACTGGAGCACAGATCCAATTCCCTAAATCAAGAGCCCCTCACCAACATCAAGGAACCTTCCTTGAGGCGTGGCAAAGTGCAGCCTTTTCTTTTTCTTAGGGCAGGTTTGAAAATTGTTATGTTGTATTTACCTGTTAAATCCATATATATATATATATATATATATATATATATATATATATATATATATATATATATATATATATATATATATATATGTATATATATACATATTTTATTTTTTTTTGCTGAAGTATTTTTGCAGCAGCGTCTTGCCATCACAGTTGCATCCCAGTATCACACTGGTCACATTCCTTGGCAGACCCACAGTCTCAGGAGGGAAGGTAATGTTTGCTCAAATTACTTTTGAGAGCGACGTATACTTAAAAGACCTATATATTTTATTGTTTAAGTAAATATGATGAATGTGGGAAATGAAGAGTAGGAGAAGGAGGAGGAGGAGAAGGGTCATGCTGAAGAAGAGGAGGTAGAGGATATGGAGTTCGAAAGAGGAGACAGGAATGAAAAATAGGATCAGGAGGAGGTAGAGAAGGAAGAGGAGAAAAGGAAGGAGCCTATAGAAGCAGGAGGAGGCAGGAGGAAGAGAAAGGCGAGGAGGAAAAGGTGTATGGGAGCCTCAGTTATAGGAGACCTCCAAGTATATTGATATATAGAAACTACAGTTTCAATAGGAAAGGAAAGCAACGTTGGTCTTATATACATCACAGTATACTAGTAACCGTTTATTATTACTCATGAAACACAGAAGCACTCCAACCTCTTAGTGAAATTGAGGTGAGAAATTTAATCGTGTCCAAGATAACGAATGATATCATTTCTTTGTAATGTGAGTACCGCAGTAATGGTAATGGGATGATCCAAATGTAATAGTGTGTTCATCCGCTCCAGCCGCCCCTTATGTATGTTTTCTTCTATGATTAATGTACACAAATGTATTCATATTTCTGAGTATCATCTAGGTCAATCGCAATTAGGCTCTGTCTTCGCCGCAAGAAATGGTAGAGGCCTGATCCTCCGCTTGCTAATCACTGCCCAATATGATCAGCCAGGATGCTGTTGGTACAGACCAGCTGAAGTTTAAGTATTTTTTGGTTTTGTCTCTTCAAGGTAAGCGCTTTCATGCTGCTGAATGATTCATAATAATAGGAGGTAGATTGCTTTCCCTTCTCATTCCCAAGCTTTTGTATGACTTATTGATTTATCGCATCTCCGTGGATGTAGTAATAATAATTTCAATTTTTTTTTTTGAGCCGTAGGTGGTGCACTTGGCACAGTGATTAACTAGGATACAACTCAGCGCGGGTTTAGTACATACACTACTCCTTGGTTTCAAGTATTTTATTCTTGATTATAAATGGGTTTCTGGAATGCAGAAGTGTATACCTGGAGGGTGTTCCGGGGTTAACGCCCCCGCGGCCAGGTACATGACTACTGTACTATGACGACTGCTGAACTATTAATGTCACCAAAGTCTAGATCCAGCAGTTAATAATATACATTTATTGTAAATATAAAATTCCTTCTCTATGTTGAACGGTAATGTTGTTATTCTTGGAGCCAAATGATTTCGTAAATATCTTTACAGGGCAAAACGTTGATTAGCAACGTGTCGTCGTTGTTGTATTTAAGGGCTACGACAGCTTCAGTAGTATAAACCTTGTTCCAGGTAGTCTGGAGTGTAGACGGACTCTTAGCTCTATGATGATGCCCAACCTGCCAGCCACACGAAGTGTTCTTGAGTTTTCTCCTTGTAGTCACCTGCAGCACCGGTTTTTAAGAGGTTCCAAGAGTCTTTACCCGTCGTCCTGGATGCTCGAGTTACTGCCTCCATAATTTCTTGAAGGAGGGCGGGATAGGCGAGCGTGGCCGAGGGGAATAAATAGGAGTGTAAATATAATAACTTGAGAGACTATGCATCACGGATGAGAGCGCTCAAGCAGAGTTCATAAAATCCAGCAACGCAAAATTGCCTTCTTTACCTCCCGAAGAAAATGACGAACTGTTGTTCTAGACTTGCGGGGATATTTATTTTACTCAGGATGCATTTCATGGTGACGTCTCCAACATATCTATCTGTCTATATATATATATATATTTTTTTTTTTTTCAACAAGTCGGTCGTCTCCCACCGAGGCAGGGTGACCCAAAAAAAAGAAAGAAAATCCCCAAAAAGAAAATACTTTCATCATCATTCAACACTTTCACCACACTCACACATTATCACTGCTTTTGCAGAGGTGCTCAGAATATAACAGTTTAGAAGCATATACGTATAGAGATACAAAACATATCCCTCCAAACTGCCAATATCCCAAACCCCTCCTTTAAAGTGCAGGCATTGTACTTCCCATTTCCAGGACTCAAGTTCGACTATATGAAAATAACCGGTTTCCCTGAATCCCTTCACTAAATATTACCCTGCTCACACTCCAACAGATCGTCAGGTCCCAAGTATCATTCGTCTCCATTCACTCCTATCTAACACGCTCATGCACGCTTGCTGGAAGTCCAAGCCCCTCACCCACAAAACCTCCTTTACCCCCTCTTTCCAACCCTTTCGAGGACGACCCCTACCCCTCTTTCCTTCCCCCATAGATTTATATGCTTTCCATGTCATTCTACTTTGATCCATTCTCTCTAAATGACCAAACCACCTCAACAACCCCTCTTCTGCCCTCTGACTAATGCTTTTATTAACTCCACACCTTCTCCTAATTTCCACACTCCGAATTTTCTGCATAATATTTACACCACACATTGCCCTTAGACAGGACATCTCCACTGCCTCCAACCGTCTCCTCGCTGCTGCATTTACCACCCAAGCTTCACATCCATATAAGAGTGTTTCTACTACTATACTTTCATACATTCCCTTCTTTGCCTCCATAGATAACGTTTTTTGACTCCACATATACCTCAACGCACCACTCACCTTTTTTCCCTCATCAATTCTATGATTAACCTCATCCTTCATAAATCCATCCGCCGACACGTCAACTCCCAAGTATCTGAAAACATTCACTTCTTCCATACTCCTCCTCCCCAATTTGATATCCAATTTTTCTTTATCTAAATCATTTGATACCCTCATCACCTTACTCTTTTCTATGTTCACTTTCAACTTTCTACCTTTACACACATTCTCAAACTCATCCACTAACCTTTGCAATTTTTCTTTAGAATCTCCCATAAGCACAGTATCATCAGCAAAAAGTAACTGTGTCAATTCCCATTTTGAATTTGATTCCCCATAATTTAATCCCACCCCTCTCCCGAACACCCTAGCATTTACTTCTTTTACAACCCCATCTATAAATATATTAAACAACCATGGTGACATTACACATCCCTGTCTAAGACCTACTTTTACCGGGAAGTATTCTCCCTCTCTTCTACACACCCTAACCTGAGCCTCACTATCCTCATAAAAGCTCTTTACAGCATTTAGTAACTTACCACCTATTCCATAAACTTGCAACATCTGCCACATTGCTCCTCTATCCACTCTATCATATGCCTTTTCTAAATCCATAAATGCAATAAAAACTTCCCTACCTTTATCTAAATACTGTTCACATATATGCTTCAATGTAAACACTTGATCTACACATCCCCTACCCACTCTGAAACCTCCTTGTTCGTCCGCAATTCTACATTCTGTCTTACCTCTAATTCTTTCAATTATAACCCTACCGTATACTTTTCCTGGTATACTCAGTAAACTTATTCCTCTATAATTTTTACAATCTCTTTTGTCCCCTTTCCCTTTATATAAAGGGACTATACATGCTCTCCGCCAATCCCTAGGTACCTTCCCCTCTTTCATACATTTATTAAACAAAAGTACCAACCACTCCAACACTATATCCCCCCCTGCTTTTAACATTTCTGTCATGATCCCATCAGTTCCAGCTGCTTTACCCCCTTTCATTCTACGTAATGCCTCACGTACCTCCACCACACTTACAGTCTGCTCTTCTTCACTCCTAAAAGATGGTATACCTCCCTGGCCAGTGCATGAAATTACCGCCTCCCTTTCTTCCTTAACATTTAAAAGTTCCTCAAAATATTCTCGCCATCTACCTAATACCTCCCTCTCCCCATCTACTAACTCCCCTACTCTGTTTTTAACTGACAAATCCATACTTTCCCTAGGCTTTCTTAACTTAACTCACTCCAAAATTTTTTCTTATTTTCATTAAAATTTCTTGACAGTGCCTCTCCCACTCTTTCATCTGCTCTCCTTTTGCACTCTCTCACCACTCTCTTCATCTTTCTTTTACTCTCCATATACTCTGCTCTCTTCTTATAACACTTCTGCTTTGTAAAAACCTCTCGTAAGCTACCTTTTTCTCTTTTATCACACCCTTTACTTCATCATTCCACCAATCACTCCTCTTTCCTCCTGCCCCCACCCTCCTATAACCATAAACTTCTGCCCCACATTCTAATACTGCATTTTTAAAACTATTCCAACCCTCTTCAACCCCCCCACTACTCATCTTTGCACTAGCCCACCTTTCTGCCAATAGTCGCTTATATCTCGCCCGAACTTCCTCCTCCCTTAGTTTATACACTTTCACCTCCCTCTTACTTGTTGTTGCCACCTTCCTCTTTTCCCATCTACCTCTTACTCTAACTGTAGCTACAACTAAATAATGATCCGATATATCAGTTGCCCCTCTATAAACATGTACGTCCTGGAGCCTACCCATCAACCTTTTATCCACCAATACATAATCTAACAAACTACTTTCATTACATGCTACATCATACCTTGTATATTTATTTATCCTCTTTTTCATAAAATATGTATTACTTATTACCAAATTTCTTTCTACACATAGCTCAATTAAAGGCTCCCCATTTATATTTACCCCTGGCACCCCAAAATTACCTACTACTCCCTCCATAACATTTTTACCCACTTTAGCATTGAAATCCCCAACCACCATTACTCTCACACTTGATTCAAAACTCCCCACGCATTCACTCAACATTTCCCAGAATCTCTCTCTCTCCTCTACACTTCTCTCTTCTCCAGGTGCATACACGCTTACTATAACCCACTTTTCACATCCAATCTTTATTTTACTCCACATAATCCTTGAATTTATACATTTGTAGTCCCTCTTTTCCTGCCATAGCTTATCCTTCAACATTATTGCTACTCCTTCTTTAGCTCTAACTCTATTTGAAACCCCTGACCTAATCCCATTTATTCCTCTCCATTGAAACTCTCCCACCCCCTTCAGCTTTGTTTCACTTAAAGCCAGGACATTATATATATATATATATATATATATATATATATATATATATATATATATATATATATATATATATATATATATATATATATATCTCGTTCCAGGCGCGTCTCCTATTTTGGAGGCATTTTGAATGCAATTTTAGCTGTAAATCAAGCTTATTTTAGAAAATAAACACGCAAGCGTCGGTCAAAACATGTCTGAGGTAAAAAATTAGGATGTATTACAGCGAAAACTCAATAGTCTCGTATACGTACCGTACGAGAATGTTTCTTACACAAGACGTAATGAAGGAGTTGAGAGGGAGGAAATGTACAGAGGAGGAGAGAGACAGTGGGGGAAGTGAGAATGTGTACGTGTCTTGGTAATACTACTTGTAACCTGTAAGATAGGTGAATACTAAAACGTTTATTTTAACAGTATGCCTTCCTTACACGTGGAGCCAGATACTGAGAGTGGAATTGTTTTCTCTTCTTGTGGGCGGGACTAAAGCTTAGAGTCAGCGAAATATATAAGTGTTGACATTCATTCGTAACTTCCTAATTAAAGTCACAGAACAATTATTCAGTATGATCCAAATGGCGTACTGCCGACAAAACACATTTTGCAGAACAAACCTTTATTAGGACATGTCGCTCAAAGCTCTGAATAGGGCTGAACACTGTCTCCATAAAAGCTCTTCCAGTCCCTGGACTCATTACGTACCTCTAATCTTTTGACTACCGCCCACAGGACGGGTATGGGGCGCATAATAAAGATATTAAACTGCAAGATGTGATTTTTCTTCCCTGGTGAGCCCTACTTTATTTCATTTTATTATCTAATACATCTACCTTGAATTAGAATATTAAGTTAGCTTCTACAATATCCTTAACTAATGTTCCTTCCTCTTGATCCAGAGTTGCATGGAACATTATACCACTCTGTTAGGTAAAAGGACACAAGTGCAACTAATGTGACATTTTACTGTGACAACGTTTCGCTCTCCAGGAGCATTATTAAGCCGTTATTGTGGCGTAACATTGCCACAATAAAATGTCACATTAGTTGCACTTGTGTCCTTTTACCAAACATATTGTCGGTAATTCTACACATTATACCACTCTGTCTTGCAAGATTTTATGTCCTCTCGTGCGCCCATTTCAGATCCATCCCTTTTGCTTCTGTCTTCCAGGGTATTTTGTAAGCTGTGATTATATCTCCTCTGGTTCTCCGGCATCTTAATGCTGCAAGATTTAGCTTTCTTAACCTACGTTCGTATGCCGGTCCTCTCAGATCTTGCACCAGCCATGAACAGACTTTAAACTTTGTGGAAGCTTATGTGAGTGGGTGTGGGACCGGGGAGGTGTTAGTTTGGTCGTGTGAGTGGGTGTGGGACCGGGGAGGTGTTAGTTTGGTCGTGTGAGTGGGTGTGGGACCGGGGAGGTGTTAGTTTGGTCGTGTGAGTGGGTGTGGGACCGGGGAGGTGTTAGTTTGGTCGTGTGAGTGGGTGTGGGACCGGGGAGGTGTTAGTTTGGTCGTATGAGTGGGTGTGGGACAGGGGAGGTGTTAGTTTGGTCGTGTGAGTGGGTGTGAGACAGGGGAGAGGTTAGTTTGTTTGTGTGAGTGGGTGTAGGACAGGGGAGGGGTTAGTATGGTTGTGTGAGTGGGTGTAGGACAGAGGAGGGGTTAGTATGGTTGTGTGAGTGTGTGTAGGACAGAGGAGGGGTTAGTTTGGTCGTGTGAGTGGGTGTAGGACAGAGGAGGGGTTAGTTTGGTCGTGTGAGTGTGTGTAGGACAGGGGAGGGGTTAGTTTGGTCGTGTGAGTGTGTGTAGGACAGGGGAGGGGTTAGTTTGGTTGTGTGAGTGGGTGTAGAACAGGGGAGGGGTTAGTTTGGTCGTGTGAGTGTGTGTAGGACAGGGGAGGGGTTAGTTTGGTCGTGTGAGTGGGTGTAGGACAGGGGAGGGGTTAGTTTGGTCGTGTGAGTGGGTGTAGGACAGAGGAGGGGTTAGTTTGGTCGTGTGAGTGTGTGTAGGACAGGGGAGGGGTTAGTTTGGTCGTGTGAGTGTGTGTAGGACAGGGGAGGGGTTAGTTTGGTTGTGTGAGTGGGTGTAGAACAGGGGAGGGGTTAGTTTGGTCGTGTGAGTGTGTGTAGGACAGGGGAGGGGTTAGTTTGGTCGTGTGAGTGGGTATAGGACAGGGGAGGGGTTAGTTTGGTCGTGTGAGTGGGTGTAGGACAGAGGAGGGGTTAGTTTGGTCGTGTGAGTGGGTGTAGGACAGAGAAGGGGTTAGTTTGGTCGTGTGAGTGGGTGTAGGACAGAGGAGGGGTTAGGTTGGTCGTGTGAGTGTGTGTAGGACAGGGGAGGGGTTAGTTTGGTCGTGTGAGTGTGTGTAGGACAGGGGAGGGGTTAGTTTGGTCGTGTGAGTGTGTGTAGGACAGGGGAGGGGTTAGTTTGGTTGTGTGAGTGGGTGTAGGACAGGGGAGGGGTTAGTTTGGTCGTGTGAGTGTGTGTAGGACAGAGGAGGGGTTAGTTTGGTCGTGTGAGTGGGTGTAGGACAGAGGAGGGGTTAGTTTGGTCGTGTGAGTGTGTGTAGGACAGGGGAGGGGTTAGTTTGGTCGTGTGAGTGTATGTAGGACAGAGGAGGGGTTAGTTTGGTCGTGTGAGTGTGTGAAGGACAGGGGAGGGGTTAGTTTGGTTGTGTGAGTGGGTGTAGGACAGGGGAGGGGTTAGTTTGGTCGTGTGAGTGTGTGTAGGACAGGGGAGGGGTTAGTTTGGTCGTGTGAGTGAGCGAGTGAGTGCGTTAGTGTGCAGGTGACAGTGATTGATGAGCATGAAAATATATTTCTCCTCAGGTGAGTTAAGCGAGTGTATATACGTCCACGATTATTCAGGTGGAAATTAATGAATGCTTGTTCGTTAAATACGTATCCCTCCTTATGAAAGAGTTAAGTAAGTGAAGGTACTCGGGTGATGGTGATGGTGGTGGTGATGGTGGGAGTGATGGTGGTGGTGATGGTTGTGATGGTGGTGGTGATGATGGTGATGGTGGTGGTGATAGTGGTGGTGGTGGTGGTATTGGTAATGGTGGTGGTGGTGGTGATGGTGATGGTGATGGTGGTGATGGTGGTAGTAATCATGGTGGTGAAGGTGGTGGTGGTGATGGTGATGGTGGTGATGGTGGTGGTGGTGATGGTGGTGGTGGTGATGGTGGTGGTGATGATGGTGGTGATGGTTGTGATGGTGGTGGTGATGGTTGTGATGGTGGTGGTGATGGTTGTGATGGTGGTGGTGGTGATGATGGTGGTGATGGTGGTGGTGGTGATGGTGGGAGTGATGATGGTGGTGGTGAAGGTGGTGGTGGTGATGGTGATGGTGGTGATGGTGGTGGTGGTGATGATGGTGGGGGTGGTGATGGTGGTGATGGTGATGGTGGTGATGGTGATGGTGGTGATGGTGGTGATGGTGATAGTGGTGGTGATTGTGGTGATGGTGGTGGTGATGATGGTGGTGATAATGGTGGTGGTGGTGGTGATGGTGGTGGTGATGATGGTGGTGATGGTGGTGATGGTGATGGTGGTGATGGTGATGGTGGTGATGGTGATGGTGGTGATGGTGACAGTGGTGGTGATTGTGGTGGTGATGGTGGTGGTGATGGTGGTGATAATGGTGATAGTGATGGTGATGATGGTGGTGATAATGGTGGTGGTGATGGTGGTGGTGATGATAATGGTGGTAATGGTGATGGTGGTGATGGTGATGGTGGTGATGGTGATGGTGATGGTGATGGTGGTGATGGTGATGGTGGTGACGGTGGTGGTGATGATGGTGGTGATGGTGGTGATGGTGATGGTGGTGATGGT
>NC_091307.1:16184860-16269860 GCF_038502225.1 Cherax quadricarinatus
TCTGAGGTGTTGTGTGAGCACCACCAGACCTGCTCGTCTGAGGTGTTGTGTGAGCACCACCAGACCTGCACGTCTGAGGTGTTGTGTGAGCACCACCAGACCTGCACGTCTGAGGTGTTGTGTGAGCACCACCAGACCTGCTCGTCTGAGGTGTTGTGTGAGCACCACCAGACCTGCTCGTCTGAGGTGTTGTGTGAGCACCACCAGACCTGCTCGTCTGAGGTGTTGTGTGAGCACCACCAGACCTGCACGTCTGAGGTGTTGTGTGAGCACCACCACACCTGCTCGTCTGAGGTATTGTGTGAGCACCACCAGACCTGCACGTCTGAGGTGTTGTGTGAGCACCACCAGACCTGCTCGTCTGAGGTGTTGTGTGAGCACCACCAGACCTGCACGTCTGAGGTGTTGTGTGAGCACCACCAGACCTGCTCGTCTGAGGTGTTGTGTGAGCACCACCAGACCTGCACGTCTGAGGTGTTGTGTGAGCACCACCAGACCTGAACGTCTGAGGTGTTGTGTGAGCCCCACCAGACCTGCACGTCTAAGGTGTTGTGTGAGCACCACCAGACCTGCACGTCTGAGGTGTTGTGTGAGCACCACCAGACCTGTACGTCTGAGGTGTTGTGTGAGCCCCACCAGACCTGCACGTCTAAGGTGTTGTGTGAGCACCACCAGACCTGCACGTCTGAGGTGTTGTGTGAGCACCACCAGACCTGTACGTCTGAGGTGTTGTGTGAGCACCACCAGACCTGCTCGTCTGAGGTGTTGTGTGAGCACCACCAGACCTGCTCGTCTGAGGTGTTGTGTGAGCACCACCAGACCTGCACGTCTGAGGTGTTGTGTGAGCACCACCAGACCTGCTCGTCTGAGGTGTTGTGTGAGCACCACCAGACCTGCACGTCTGAGGTGTTGTGTGAGCACCACCAGACCTGCTCGTCTGAGGTGTTGTGTGAGCACCACCAGACCTGCACGTCTGAGGTGTTGTGTGAGCACCACCAGACCTGCTCGTCTGAGGTGTTGTGTGAGCACCACCAGACCTGCACGTCTGAGGTGTTGTGTGAGCACCACCAGACCTGCACGTCTAAGGTGTTGTGTGAGCACCACCAGACCTGTACGTCTGAGGTGTTGTGTGAGCACCACCAGACCTGCACGTCTGAGGTGTTGTGTGAGCACCACCAGACCTGTACGTCTGAGGTGTTGTGTGAGCACCACCAGACCTGTACGTCTGAGGTGTTGTGTGAGCACCACCACACCTGCACGTCTGAGGTGTTGTGTGAGCACCACCAGACCTGCACGTCTAAGGTGTTGTGTGAGCACCACCAGACCTGCACGTCTGAGGTGTTGTGTGAGCACCACCAGACCTGTACGTCTGAGGTGTTGTGTGAGCCCCACCAGACCTGCACGTCTGAGGTGTTGTGTGAGCACCACCAGACCTGCACGTCTGAGGTGTTGTGTGAGCACCACCAGACCTGTACGTCTGAGGTGTTGTGTGAGCACCACCAGACCTGCACGTCTGAGGTGTTGTGTGAGCACCACCAGACCTGCACGTCTGAGGTGTTGTGTGAGCACCACCAGACCTGCACGTCTGAGGTGTTGTGTGAGCACCACCAGACCTGCACGTCTGAGGTGTTGTGTGAGCACCACCAGACCTGCACGTCTGAGGTGTTGTGTGAGCACCACCAGACCTGCACGTCTGAGGTGTTGTGTGAGCACCACCAGACCTGCACGTCTGAGGTGTTGTGTGAGCACCACCAGACCTGCACGTCTGAGGTGTTGTGTGAGCACCACCAGACCTGTACGTCTGAGGTGTTGTGTGAGCACCACCTGTTGTGTGAGCACCACCAGACCTGCACGTCTGAGGTGTTGTGTGAGCACCACCAGACCTGCACGTCTGAGGTGTTGTGTGAGCACCACCAGACCTGCACGTCTGAGGTGTTGTGTGAGCACCACCAGACCTGCACGTCTGAGGTGTTGTGTGAGCACCACCAGACCTGCACGTCTGAGGTGTTGTGTGAGCACCACCAGACCTGCACGTCTGAGGTGTTGTGTGAGCACCACCAGACCTGCACGTCTGAGGTGTTGTGTGAGCACCACCAGACCTGCACGTCTGAGGTGTTGTGTGAGCACCACCAGACCTGCACGTCTGAGGTGTTGTGTGAGCACCACCAGACCTGCACGTCTGAGGTGTTGTGTGAGCACCACCAGACCTGTACGTCTGAGGTGTTGTGTGAGCACCACCAGACCTGCACGTCTGAGGTGTTGTGTGAGCACCACCAGACCTGCACGTCTGAGGTGTTGTGTGAGCACCACCAGACCTGCACGTCTGAGGTGTTGTGTGAGCACCACCAGACCTGTACGTCTGAGGTGTTGTGTGAGCACCACCAGACCTGCTCGTCTGAGGTGTTGTGTGAGCACCACCAGACCTGCACGTCTGAGGTGTTGTGTGAGCACCACCAGACCTGCACGTCTGAGGTGTTGTGTGAGCACCACCAGACCTGCTCGTCTGAGGTGTTGTGTGAGCACCACCAGACCTGCTCGTCTGAGGTGTTGTGTGAGCACCACCAGACCTGCTCGTCTGAGGTGTTGTGTGAGCACCACCAGACCTGCACGTCTGAGGTGTTGTGTGAGCACCACCAGACCTGCTCGTCTGAGGTGTTGTGTGAGCACCACCAGACCTGCACGTCTGAGGTGTTGTGTGAGCACCACCAGACCTGCTCGTCTGAGGTGTTGTGTGAGCACCACCAGACCTGCACGTCTGAGGTGTTGTGTGAGCACCACCAGACCTGCTCGTCTGAGGTGTTGTGTGAGCACCACCAGACCTGCACGTCTGAGGTGTTGTGTGAGCACCACCAGACGTCTGAGGTGTTGTGTGAGCACCACCAGACCTGCACGTCTGAGGTGTTGTGTGAGCACCACCAGACCTGACGTCCCCACCAGACCTGCACGTCTGAGGTGTTGTGTGAGCACCACCAGACCTGCACGTCTGAGGTGTTGTGTGAGCACCACCAGACCTGCTACGTCTGAGGTGTTGTGTGAGCCCCACCAGACCTGCACGTCTGAGGTGTTGTGTGAGCACCACCAGACCTGCACGTCTGAGGTGTTGTGTGAGCACCACCAGACCTGCACGTCTGAGGTGTTGTGTGAGCACCACCAGACCTGCACGTCTGAGGTGTTGTGTGAGCACCACCAGACCTGTACGTCTGAGGTGTTGTGTGAGCACCACCAGACCTGTACGTCTGAGGTGTTGTGTGAGCACCACCAGACCTGCACGTCTGAGGTGTTGTGTGAGCACCACCAGACCTGTACGTCTGAGGTGTTGTGTGAGCACCACCAGACCTGCTCGTCTGAGGTGTTGTGTGAGCACCACCAGACCTGCACGTCTGAGGTGTTGTGTGAGCACCACCAGACCTGCTCGTCTGAGGTGTTGTGTGAGCACCACCAGACCTGCACGTCGTCTGAGGTGTTGTATGAGCACCACCAGACCTGCACGTCTGAGGTGTTGTGTGAGCACCACCAGACCTGCACGTCTGAGGTGTTGTGTGAGCACCACCAGACCTGCACGTCTGAGGTGTTGTGTGAGCACCACCAGACCTGCTCGTCTGAGGTGTTGTGTGAGCACCACCAGACCTGCTCGTCTGAGGTGTTGTGTGAGCACCACCAGACCTGCACGTCTGAGGTGTTGTGTGAGCACCACCAGACCTGCACGTCTGAGGTGTTGTGTGAGCACCACCAGACCTGCTCGTCTGAGGTGTTGTGTGAGCACCACCAGACCTGCACGTCTGAGGTGTTGTGTGAGCACCACCAGACCTGCACGTCTGAGGTGTTGTGTGAGCACCACCAGACCTGCACGTCTGAGGTGTTGTGTGAGCACCACCAGACCTGCACGTCTGAGGTGTTGTGTGAGCACCACCAGACCTGCACGTCTGAGGTGTTGTGTGAGCACCACCAGACCTGCACGTCTGAGGTGTTGTGTGAGCACCACCAGACCTGCACGTCTGAGGTGTTGTGTGAGCACCACCAGACCTGCACGTCTGAGGTGTTGTGTGAGCCCCACCAGACCTGCACGTCTGAGGTGTTGTGTGAGCACCACCAGACCTGCACGTCTGAGGTGTTGTGTGAGCACCACCAGACCTGTACGTCTGAGGTGTTGTGTGAGCCCCACCAGACCTGCACGTCTGAGGTGTTGTGTGAGCACCACCAGACCTGCTCCTCTGAGGTGTTGTGTGAGCACCACCAGACCTGCACGTCTGAGGTGTTGTGTGAGCACCACCAGACCTGCACGTCTGAGGTGTTGTGTGAGCACCACCAGACCTGCTCGTCTGAGGTGTTGTGTGAGCACCACCAGACCTGCACGTCTGAGGTGTTGTGTGAGCACCACCAGACCTGCACGTCTGAGGTGTTGTGTGAGCACCACCAGACCTGCACGTCTGAGGTGTTGTGTGAGCACCACCAGACCTGCACGTCTGAGGTGTTGTGTGAGCACCACCAGACCTGCACGTCTGAGGTGTTGTGTGAGCACCACCAGACCTGCTCGTCTGAGGT
The DNA here is from genome assembly GCF_038502225.1 of Cherax quadricarinatus. Classification (NCBI taxonomy): domain Eukaryota; kingdom Metazoa; phylum Arthropoda; class Malacostraca; order Decapoda; family Parastacidae; genus Cherax; species Cherax quadricarinatus. The sequence goes on from NC_091307.1 coordinate 16,189,403, forward strand.
GTTGTGTGAGCCCCACCAGACCTGCACGTCTAAGGTGTTGTGTGAGCACCACCAGACCTGCTCGTCTGAGGTGTTGTGTGAGCACCACCAGACCTGCTCGTCTGAGGTGTTGTGTGAGCCCCACCAGACCTGCACGTCTGAGGTGTTGTGTGAGCCCCACCAGACCTGCTCGTCTGAGGTGTTGTGTGAGCCCCACCAGACCTGCACGTCTGAGGTGTTGTGTGAGCACCACCAGACCTGCTCGTCTGAGGTGTTGTGTGAGCCCCACCAGACCTGCACGTCTGAGGTGTTGTGTGAGCCCCACCAGACCTGCTCGTCTGAGGTGTTGTGTGAGCAACACCAGACCTGCACGTCTGAGGTGTTGTGTGAGCACCACCAGACCTGTACGTCTGAGGTGTTGAGTGAGCACCACCAGACCTGCTCGTCTGAGGTGTTGTGTGAGCACCACCAGACCTGCTCGTCTGAGGTGTTGTGTGAGCACCACCAGACCTGCTCGTCTGAGGTGTTGTGTGAGCACCACCAGACCTGCTCGTCTGAGGTGTTGTGTGAGCACCACCAGACCTGCTCGTCTGAGGTGTTGTGTGAGCACCACCAGACCTGCTCGTCTGAGGTGTTGTGTGAGCACCACCAGACCTGCACGTCTGAGGTGTTGTGTGAGCACCACCAGACCTACTCGTCTGAGGTGTTGTGTGAGCACCACCAGACCTGCACGTCTGAGGTGTTGTGTGAGCACCACCATACCTGCTCGTCTGAGGTGTTGTGTGAGCAACACCAGACCTGCACGTCTGAGGTGTTGTGTGAGCACCACCAGACCTGCTCGTCTGAGGTGTTGTGTGAGCAACACCAGACCTGCACGTCTGAGGTGTTGTGTGAGCACCACCAGACCTGCTCGTCTGAGGTGTTGTGTGAGCCCCACCAGACCTGCTCGTCTGAGGTGTTGTGTGAGCCCCACCAGACCTGCACGTCTGAGGTGTTGTGTGAGCACCACCAGACCTGCTCGTCTGAGGTGTTGTGTGAGCCCCACCAGACCTGCACGTCTGAGGTGTTGTGTGAGCCCCACCAGACCTGCACGTCTGAGGTGCTGTGTGAGCACCACCAGACCTGCTCGTCTGAGGTGTTGTGTGAGCACCACCAGACCTGCTCGTCTGAGGTGTTGTGTGAACCCCACCAGACCTGCACGTCTGAGGTGTTGTGTGAGCCCCACCAGACCTGCTCGTCTGAGGTGTTGTGTGATCACCACCAGACCTGCACGTCTGAGGTGTTGTGTGAGCACCACCAGACCTGCACGTCTGAGGTAAACATGCACCTCCGGTATATTATTGATCCTGAAAATCAGGGGAAAAGAGGCGTGCGTTGTGGGGGGGGAGGGTGGAGGAGTTGAGTGGGAGACGCAGGGCGTGGGGTTGGGAGACGTAGGGCGTTTGGTTGGGAGACGCAGGGCGTGAGGTTGGGAGACGCAGGGCGTGAGGTTGGGAGACGCAGGGCGTTGGGTAGAGAGACGCAGGGCGTGGGGACGGGAGACGCAGGGCGTGGGGTTGGGAGACGCAGGGGCGTGGGGAGGGGAGACGCAGGGCGTGGGGTTGGGAGACGCAGGGGCGTGGGGTTGGGAGACGCAGGGCGTGGGGTTGGAAGACGCAGGGGCGTGGGGTTGGGAGACGCAGGGCGTTTGGTTGGGAGACGCAGAGGCGTGGGGTTGGGAGACACAGTGGCGTGGGGTTGAGAGACGCAGGGGCGTGGGGTTGAGAGACGCAGGTCGTGGGGTTGAGAGACGCAGAGGCGTGGGATTGGGAGACGCAGGGGCGTGGGGTTGGGAGACACAGTGGCGTGGGGTTGCGAGACGCAGGGGCGTGGGGTTGGGAGACGCAGGGGCGTGGGGTTGGGAGACGCAGGGGCGTGGGGTGGGGAGACGCAGGGGCGTGGGGTTGGGAGACGCAGGGGCTTGGGGTTGGGAGACGCAGGGGCTTGGGGTTGGGAGACGCAAAGGCGGGGGGTTGGGAGACGCAGGGGCGTGGGGTTGGGAGACGCCGGGGCGGGGGGTTGGGAGACGCAGGGGCGTGGGGTTGGGAGACGCAGGGGCGGGAGGTTGGGAGACGCAGGGGCGGGGGGTTGGGAGACACAGGGGCGGGGGGTTGGGAGACGCAGGGGCGGGGGGTTGGGAGCCGCAGGGGCGTGGGGTTGGGAGACGCTGGGGCGTGGGGTTGGGAGACGCAGGGGCTTGGGGTTGGGAGACGCAGGGGCGTGGGGTTGGGAGACGCAAAGGCGGGGGGTTGGGAGACGCAGGGGAGTGGGGTTGGAAGACGCAGGGGCGGGGGGTGGGGAGACGCAGGGGCGGGGGGTTGGGAGACGCATGGGCGTGGGGTTGGGAGACGCAGGGGCGTGGGGTTGGGAGACGCAGGGGCGTGGGGTTGGGAGACGCAGGGGCGGGGGGTGGGGAGACGCAGGGGCGTGGGATTGGGAGACGCAGGGGCGTGGGGTTAGGAGACGCAGGGGCTTGGGGTTGGGAGACACAGGGGCGTGGGGTTGGGAGACGCAGGGGCGTGGGGTGGGGAGACGCAGGGGCGGGGGGGGGAGACGCAGGGGCGTGGGGTTGGGAGACGCAGGGGCGTGGGGTTGGGAGACGCAGGGGCGTGGGGTTGGGAGACGCATGGGCGTGGGGTTGGGAGACGCCGGGGCGGGGGGTTGGGAGACGCAGGGGCGTGGGGTTGGGAGACGCAAAGGCGTGGGGTTGGGAGACGCAGGGGCGGGGGGTTGGGAGACGCAGGGCCGGGGGGTTGGGAGACGCAGGGGCGGGGGGTTGGGAGACGCAGGGGCGGGGGGTGGGGAGACGCAGGGGCGGGGGGTGGGGAGACGCAGGGGCGGGGGGTTGGGAGACGCAGGGGCGGGGGGTTGGGAGACGCAGGGGCTGGGGTGGGGAGACGCAGGGGCGGGGGGTGGGTAGACGCAGGGGCGTGGGGTTGGGAGACGCAGGGGCGGGGGGTTGGTAGACGCAGGGGCGGGGTGTTGGGAGACGCAGGGGCGGGGGGTGGGGAGAGGCAGGGGCGGGGGGTTGGGAGACGCAGGGGCGGGGGGTGGGGAGACGCAGGGGCGGGGGGTGGGGAGACGCAGGGGCGGGGGGTGGAGAGACGCAGGGGCGGGGGGTTGGGAGACGCAGGGGCGGGGGGTGGGGAGACGCAGGGGCGGGGGGTGGGGAGACGCAGGGGCGGGGGGTTGGGAGACGCAGGGGCGGGGGGTGGGGAGACGCAGGGGCGGGGGGTGGGGAGACGCAGGGGCGGGGTGTTGGGAGACGCAGGGGCGGGGGGTGGGGAGACGCAGGGGCGGGGGGTTGGGAGACGCAGGGGCGGGGGGTTGGGAGACGCAGGGGCGGGGGGTGGGGAGACGCAGGGGCGGGGGGTTGGGAGACGCAGGGGCGGGGGGTTGGGAGACGCAGGGGCGGGGGGTGGGGAGACGCAGGGGTGGGGGGTTGGGAGACGCAGGGGCGGGGGGTGGGGAGACGCAGGGGCGGGGGGTTGGGGTAGAAAATAGTGTTGTCATTACACTCCCTCACTTATTGTTGCTCTCACCTTATTTTTCAAGCACCGTGTGTGTGTGTGTGTGTGTGTGTGTGTGTGTTTGTGTGTGTGTGTGTGTGTGTGTGTGTGTGTGTGTGTGTGTGTGTGTGTGTATGTGTGTGTGCGTAATGCTTTATGAAACCTCGTCTTAAAACTGTGTATGGTTCCTCAGTCCACTACGTCATTTTCTAGGCTATTCCACTGCCTTACAACTCTATGACTGAAGAAATACTTCCTAATATCTCTCTGACTCATTTGTGTCTTCAACTTCCAATTGTGGCCTCTTGTTTCTGTGTCCCCTCCCTGGAACATCCTGTCTTTGTCCACCTTGTCTATTCCACGCAGTATTTTATATGTCGTTGTCATGTCTCCCCTGACCCTCCTGTCCTCCAGTGTCGTCAGGCCGATTTCCCTTAATCTTTCTTCATAGGACATTCCCCTTAGCTCTGGAACTAACCTTGTCGCAAACCTTTGTACTTTCTCTAGTTTCTTGACGTGCTTTATCAAGTGCGGGTTCCAAACAGGTGCTGCATACTGCAGTATGGGCCTGACATACACGGTGTACAGTGTCTTGAATGATTCCTTACTAAGGTATCGGAATGCTGTTCTCAGGTTTGCCAGGCGCCCATATGCTGCAGCAGTTATCTGATTGATGTGTGCTTCCGGAGACATGCTCGGTGTTATACTCACCCCAAGATCTTTCTCCTTGAGTGAGGTTTGCACTCTTTGGCCACCTAGCCTATACTAGGTCTGTGGTCTTCTGTGCCCTTCCCCTATCTTCATGACTTTGCATTTGGCAGGATTAAATTCGAGAAGCCATTTGCTGGACCAGGTGTCCAGTCTGTCCAGGTCTCTTTGAAGTCCTGCCTGGTCCTCATCAGATTTAATTCTCCTCATTAACTTCACATCATCTACAAACAGGGACACTTCTGAGTCTAACCCTTCCATCATGTCGTTCACATATACCAAAAATAGTACTGGTCCTAGGACCGACCCCTGTGGGACCCCGCTCGTCACAGGTGCCCACTGTGATACATCATTACGTACCATGACTCGTTGTTGCCTCCCTGTCAGGTATTCTCTGATCCATTGCAGTGCCCTTCCTGTTATATGCGCCTGATGCTCTAGCTTCTGCACTAATCTCTTGTGAGGAACTGTGTCAAAGGCCTTGCAGTCCAAGAAGATGCAATCAACCCACCCCTCTCTCTCGTGTCTTACTTCTGTTATTTTATCATAAAACTCCAGAAGGTTTGTGACACAGGATTTGCCTTCCGTGAATCCGTGCTGGTTGGCATTTATACTCTTGTTCCGTTTCAGGTGCTCCACCACTCTCCTCCTGATAATCTTCTCCATAATTTTGCATACTATACACGTCAATGACACAGGTCTATAGTTTAGTGCCTCTTTTCTGTCTCCTTTTTTAAAAATGGGAACTACATTTGCCGTCTTCCATACCTCAGGTAGTTGCCCAGTTTCCAGGGACGTGTTGAAGATTGTGGTAAGTGGCACGCACAACATATCTGCTCCCTCTCTAAGGACCCACGGGGAGATGTTGTTCGGTCCCATTGCCTTTGAGGTATCGATGTCCCTTAGCAGTTTCTTCACCTCCTCCTCATCTGTATGTATGTCGTCCAACACTTGTTGGTGTATTCCTTGCTGGTGTCCCCATCTGGTCTGTCCCCCCAGAGTCCTTCCTGTCTCTACTGTAAATACTTCCTTAAATCTCGTGTTGAGCTCCTCACATACCTCTTGATCGTTTCTTGTGAGTTCTCCACCTTCTTTCCTCAGCCTTATCACCTGGTCCTTGACTGTTGTCTTCCTCCTAATGTGGCTATACAGCAGTTTCGGGTCAGATTTGACTTTCGATGCTATGTCGTTTTCATTCTGTCGCTGGGCCTCCCTCCTTATCTGTGCATACTCGTTTCTGGCTCTTCTACTAATCTCCTTGTTTTCCTGGGTCCTATGCCTCCTGTACCTTTTCCATTCTCTGTTGCACTTAGTTTTTGCCTCCCTACACCTTCGGGTAAACCAAGGACTCGTTTTGGTCTTCCTATTATTTCTGTTTCCCTTGGGAACAAAACTTTCCTCTGCCTCCTTGCACTTTGTTGCCACATATTCCATCATCTCGTTTACTGATTTTCCTACCATTTCTCTGTCCCACTGAACATCCTGCAGGAAGTTTCTCATACCTGTGTAGTCCCCCCTTTTATAGTTTGGCCTGTCCCCTTCAGTTCCTGTTACCTTCTCCACTTGTAACTCTACTATATAGTCAAAACTCAGAACCACGTGATCGCTAGCTCCAAGGTGCCTCTCTTAAGTGATGTCCTCAATGTCTGAACTGCTCAGGGTGAACACAAGATCCAGTCTTGCTGGCTCATCCTCCCCTCTCTCTCTCTGGTTGTGTCCCTGACATGTTGATGCATGAGGTTTTCAAGTACCACATCCATCATCTTGGCTCTCCATGTTTCGGGACCCCCATGTGGCTCCAGGTTTTCCCAGTCGATCTCCCTGTGGTTGAAATCGCCCATTACCAGTAACTTTGCTCTGCTCGAGTGAGCTCTTCTTGCCACCTCAGCCAGTGTGTCCACTATCACCCTGTTGTTTTCTTCGTACTCCTCTCTTGGCCTCCTGCAGTTCTGTGGTGGGTTATACATCACTCCAATGACTACTTTATGTTCTCCGGACTGAATTGTACCTACAATGTAGTCTCTTTCTCCAATCATGTCCATGCCTTCCATTTCCTCAAATCCCCATCGGTGTTTTATGAGCAGTGCAACCCCTCCTCCCCCTCTACTCCTTCTCTCTTTGCTCAGGATCTGATATCCTGTTGGGAAGATTGTGTCTGTTATGGTCTCAGCGAGTTTTGTTTCTGTGACTGCTATGATGTCTGGGGATTTTTCACTGATTCTTTCGTTCCACTCCTCATGTTTATTCGTTATTCCATCCGCATTTGTGTACCAAACCTTCAGTTTCTTTTCTATCATTGTGGTCATGCAAGAATATTGGGGTTGGGGGAGCGAGAGCCTTGGTGGGGGCCTATATGGGGCTGTGGTGTAGGTGGGGTTTGTGTTGATGGGGGTGGGGTCAGAATGCCCATAAGGGACAGCTGTTGGGGTGAGGTTTGTGATATGGGGGTTGGTGGCAGAGGGAACAGTGAGTGGGTTGTAGTATAGGTTGCTCAGTTGCGTTGGGAATGTCGCGGTTGGAGTCTTTTGGTGGGAGATTCTGTGGGGTGTGTTTGCCCTTCCTCCTGTGTCTGGGTCCTGCTCATTTTCGTCATTGCCTCTCGTTCCTCCTTGCGTCTCTGTACCCTCTCTTTCAGTGTAGTCCTTTCTTCTTGTGTTCTGTTGCGGTCGAGGTATACTCTCTGGTACCCCTCTTTGTCCCTCAGTCTTGCTTTCTCTTGCAGAATCCTGGTTCGAACTGATTCTTCCTTGAAAGTTACTCTGACAGGCCGTATCCTTCCACTCGCAAACCACCCAATTCTCTGAAAATTTGTCACCTGGGTCATATCGCCCTCAGCTATTGTTTTCATGATGCCTTCAATCATTTTTTTCTCCTCCTGTTTTATTTCTTCAAAGTTGTCCCCCTTGGCTTCTTGGAGCCCGTACACAAAAACTGACCTCGCCCTTTCCTCCTCCCACTGAGTCTCCATCTGCTTCCTCTGAGGCATTTTATTTCCTTCCATTGACATGTTCTTGCCTTCAGTCCCTGTCATATCTGAAACTTCTATTCTTAGTGAACTGTCTTTCCTGACCAGCTGTCCCTTGCTACTGCAGTTGGCTGTTAGAATCTCTGCATATAGCCTACCTTCATTGTCTTCGGACCTGTCATTTGATCTTAGTGTGCTCATCGTCTTTTCCCTGGCCCCACGTGGGTCTGATAGGGCCTTCGTGTACGGCATGTCTCCGTTGTTGCTTACCATCCCCTTGTCTGCGCCTGACTTTGAATTTCCTGATGCCACATCTGAATTGTCATTTGTCTCTCTAATCTATTTCAGGCTTTGCAGTTTCTCTTCTAAGCACTGTATCCTAGCTTCTGCTGCTAAGACCTGTACTCTTCAGCTATCTGCTCCTCCATTTTCTTACCAAGCTCTACTATCTTCCTTCCCCACTCTTCCTCCCTTTTTTGGAGCTCTAACTCCCAGTCTTTCCTCCCTGGTTCGTCTACCAGATCTCTGGTTTTCCGTCCTCTAGGGCCACCCATTTTTTTTTTTTTTTTTTCATTACCACAGACAGAAGGCTAGAGGAGGGAGAGGGTGTGAGGGGGAGAGAGAAAGGGTAGAAAGAGGGAGAGAGAGGAGAGAGAAAGGGTAGAAAGAGGGAGAGAGAGGAGAGAGAAAGGGTAGAAAGAGGGAGAGAGAGGAGAGAGAATGGGGGTGAGGGATAAGACCAAGGGGGAGAGAGAGAAATGTGAGGGGGAGAGAAAGGGTAGAGAGAGTGAGAAAGAGAGGGAGAGGGAGAGGGAGAGAGAGAGAGAGAGAGAGAAAGGAGGGCGAGGGAAAAGGCTATGAGAGAGAGAAATGGAGAGATGGAGAGAGAAGCCTATAGAAAGAGAGGAGGGTGAGAGATAGGGTTATGGGAGTGAGGGAGAGAGAGAGAGAGAGAGAGAGGGAGAGAGAGAGGGAGAGAGAGAGAGAGAGAGAGAGAGAGAGAGAGAGAGAGAGAGAGAGAGAGAGAGAGGGAGAGAGAGAAAGAAAGAGTACGGGGAAGGGGAGGGAAAAAGGCTTTGAGAGAAAGAAACGCGAGAGAAGGAAAGATAGGAGGGAGGAGGGAGTGAAGGCAAGAGTGGGGAGGGGAAAGGTCTGTGGGGGAGGGAAAGGTGTGTGGGGGGGTGAGGGGACGCAGTCAAATTCCAAGGATCAGCTGTGTGTACTCACCTAGTTGTGGTTTCAGGGGTCGAGACTCAGCTCCTGGCCCCGAGTGTATGTGTGTGCGCGCGTGTGTGTGTGAGCACGTCAGTTGTTTATATGTCCCAGAAATACAATTCACCCCTGTGTATCCATAATACTAATACGATACCATTAACACTGAGAGTAATTCTAATAATTATAATACTAGCGTGTGTTAACAAGTCATTCTTTCACCCAGTTATGTACTACCTTTTACTACACGTGTACCCAATACTTGCTTCTCAGATTGTACTGTCTTTGTGTCCTAAAACATTATCTCTCGAAACTGTTGTCAGGGCTGTAGTCCCATTAGCCCCGACTTAATCCTCCTGCCTATTCCTTGCTCCTACAAATTTTATCTTCCTACTACTGCTAGGTGTTGTGTGTATGATAATCGCTCTGGAGCAGGGTTTGTGATAGCCAGCTACCAGTGATCGTAGGGCCGGCTCTACCACTCAAAACTTCCCGCCAACCACAAACAGGTGATTTGTATGTTACTCCTCAGAGGGGACGTCCATCCAGATGCCTGATGTACGATGCTCGCTGTACGATGCTCGCTGTACGATGACTCGTGCACCTCGCCCTTCCGCCACTGACTTCTTCAGCTATTCTTCTCTCGTTGCCCTTTTGAGTCCTCATTTACCACACTTATCACTTGTATACTGCTACTTTTATAATTTACACTTCACTTTTGGTAAGTACACTTCTTATTTGTGATGACACCCAACCTGTTATGGCGGCGCTACTCCCTCAGGCCTACTGCTGCCACCACCTCTGCTTATATATATTTATGTATATGTATGTATGTATGTATATATATATATATATATATATTTATGTATATGTATATATCCCCTTTCTGGCTAGCTTGTTCATGCTGTGTGCTACATCACAGTTTGTCGTTAGCCAACCTCTCTTAATTCTATTTGATCTTTTCTCTTTAGTCACTCGCTTTGTACTTTGTATATGTGTAACAATGTGGCGTGTGTGTGTGTGTGTGTGTGTGTGTGTGTGTGTGTGTGTGTGTGTGTGTGTGTGTGTGTGTGTGTACGTGTGTGTGTGTACGTGTGTGTGTGTTTATGTGTGTCAGTTAGTTACCATTTTGTCCTAGGCACATGTCGATTAGACACTAGGCCTGTTGTGTGTGTGTGTGTAGGTGTGTGTGTGTAGGTGTGTGTGTAGGTGTGTGTTTGTAGGTGTGTGTGTGTGTAGGTGTGTGTGTGTAGGTGTGTGTAGGTGTGTACTCACCTATTTGTACTCACCTATTTGTGGTTGCAGGGGTCGAGTCCTAGCTCCTGACCCCGCCTCTTCACCGGTTGCTACTAGGCCCTCTCTCTCCCCGCTCCATGAGCTTTATCAAACCTCGTCTTAAAACTGTGTATGGTTCCTGCCTCCACTACGTCATTTTCTAGGCTATTCCACTGCCTTACAACTCTATGACTGAAGAAATACTTCCTACTATCTCTCTGACTCATTTGTGTCTTCAACTTCCAATTGTGGCCTCTTGTTTCTGTGTCCCCTCCCTGGAACATCCTGTCTTTGTCCACCTTGTCTATTCCACGCAGTATTTTATATGTCGTTATCATGTCTCCCCTGACCCTCCTGTCCTCCAGTGTCGTCAGGCCGATTTCCCTTAATCTTTCTTCATAGGACATTCCCCTTAGCTCTGGAACTAACCTTGTCGCAAACCTTTGTACTTTCTCTAGTTTCTTGACGTGCTTTATCAAGTGCGGGTTCCAAACAGGTGCTGCATACTCCAGTATGGGCCTGACATACACGGTGTACAGTGTCTTGAATGATTCCTTACTAAGGTATCGGAATGCTGTTCTCAGGTTTGCCAGGCGCCCATATGCTGCAGCAGTTATCTGATTGATGTGTGCTTCCGGAGACATGCTCGGTGTTATACTCACCCCAAGATCTTTCTCCTTGAGTGAGGTTTGCAGTCTTTGTGTGTAGGTGTGTGTGTGTAGGCGTGTGTAGGTGTGTGTGTGTAGGCGTGTGTATGTGTGTGTGTGTGTGTGTGTGTGTGTGTGTGTGTGTGTGTGTGTGTGTGTGTGTGTGTGTGTGTGTGTGTGTGTGTGTGTGTGTGTGTGTGTGTGTGTGTGTGTGCGCTCGCTCGCTCGCTCACGTATTTGTGGTTACAGAGGTTGGGCCTCAGCTCCTGACCCTGCCTCTCCAACGGGCCGCTACTGGGGTTGACTCCGGGCTGCCTGAGCCCTCTCATACCCGTTCTTAAGAACATAAGAACGAAAGAACACCGCAGCAGGCCTACTGGCCCATGCGAGGCAGGTCCAAGTCTCCTACCAAAGCTATATATAGATCCTTCCTCTACTGTTCTATCTAGGTCGTTCAGTTTCCTGGCAACTCTGAGGCTGAACAAATGTTTTCTAACATCCCCGTTACTCATCTTTGTTTTTAGCTTCCAGCTGTGTCTTCGTGTACCTGAGACCCGCCTCTCAAACACTGCTTGTCTCCTCTTCCCTCTCCTCCAGCATGGAGTTAAACGTACAACAAATACGGTACAGATCCCAGTAATGAACCTTGTGAAATTCAACTTTTCATACTTGCCCAGTTCGACACCTCTTCCGGGACACACTATTCCTTCCCGTTAGGTATTTTGTCCCGGTCTTTTGCAAACTGCGTTAGAACCCTTTTATTTTGTACTACTGCTCCCTCTGTATTTGACTGAAGCCTACTGTGTAGGCGATACATTTTATCAGTGTTGCACGTGTGTCATAATCTTCATCTTGTCGGTATTTTATACCATTTTCAGCATCACTGGGTTGTAGATGAATGGTTCAGAGAACCGACACGTTGATAAATTAGACACATGTACAACTCTTGGGTATCTTTATTGAGGAAACGTTTCGCCACACAGTGGCTTCATTAGTCCATACAAAGGAGAATCTTGAAGAACAGGAGGAGAATGAGGTAATCAGTCCCTCAACCTTGACCACATCGACTCAAGGTTGAGGGACTGATTACCTCATTCTCCTCCTGTTCTTCAAGATTCTCCTTTGTATGAACTGATGAAGCCACTGTGTGGCGAAACGTTTCCTCAGTAAATTATTATTATAATCAAAAAGAAGCGCTAAGCCACAAGGACTATACAGCGCTGCAGGGCAGGAAGGAAGCGAGGGCATCAGGTGGCAAAAGGGAGATGGATGAGCAACAGGTTACGGATAACAGCGGGGCAGTGGATGGTGAAAGGGTAAAGGGCAGCAAGAGACTGAACCAGAAAGGGCTGAGGGGAGTGCGAAAAGTATCATCAGAGTTTGTGGAGTAAATCAGTCGTTGTCAAGAAGTCAATGAGAGAGTCAGGATTAAAGGAGGGTCCATCAGCAAGAAGGGAAGGTAAAGAGAGAGTAGGAGAACGAAGACGACGTTGGAGGTAAATTCTGCGTGCTCGTTGATAGAGAGGGCAGTCTAACAGAATGTGGCTAATCGATACTGGAACTTGACACTGCTCACAGAGAGGAACAGGGTGCCTCTCCATGAGATACCCATGAGTAAGACGAGTGTGGCCAATGCGAAGGCGGGAGAGAGTGGTCTTCCAACCTCGGCACTGATGACAAGAAGACGGCCAGTAACCTATGCTCGGTTTAATAGAATGAAGTTTGTTACCGAGCAGAGTTGACCAACGTTGTTGCCAACGGGTGCGAAGGTGGGTAGCTATTGCAGCAAAATAGTCTAGAAATGGAACACCTCGATAGGAAATTGGTAGGTCATATACTGCTGACCGCGCAGCAGTGTCTGCCTGTTCATTGCCCTGTACGTCGACATGACCAGGGACCCAACAAAAAACAATATCTTTATGTTTGGTAGAGATACGGCGTAGCCAAAGTTGGATACGGAGAACTAGGGGATGAGATGTATCAAATTTTCGTATAGCCTGTAGAGCACTAAGGGAGTCTGAGACTACTACAAATGATGACACAGGCATAGATGCGATACGAATAAGTGCTGCAAGAATGGCATACAGTTCAGCAGTAAAAATGCTAGCTGAAGATAGTAAATGCCCTCGTACGACGCTGTCCGGAAACACTGCTGTGAATCCGACGCCGTCTGAAGACTTAGAGCCATCTGTGTACACAGCGGTGGCATGAGAATGAGAGTGGAAGTGATCAAGAAAAAGAGAGCGGGAAGCCACCGTAGGCAGTTGAGCTTTCGAGCAAGGGAGTGAGAAAGAACAGACCCGAACAGCTGGAACTTCCCAGGGGGGTAGGGAAAAGTGAGATGCTACATGAACATATAAAGGTGGTAACTGAAGGGAAGACAAGAGTGAAAGTAGGCGAAGAGAAAAGGGACGGAGCAAACAGGGGCAGCGAACGAATAAAGAATGTCTACTAATATCGGTGACCATTCTATAAATGGAAGGATTGTGTAGATCGTGAGAGCGTACATAGTAACGAAGGCAATGGGCATCACGGCGATCAGACAAGGATGGAACATTTGCTTCTGTATAGAGGCTCTCAACAGGGGAAGAGCGAAAAGCACCAAGGCACAAACGTAAGCCTTGGTGATGGATAGAGTTAAGGCTAGAGAGAGTAGCAGGAGAGGCCGCGGAATAAATCTGGTCACCATAATCGAGTTTCGATAAAACGAGGGCTGAATGTAGGCGAAGCAGAGTTCGACGATCAGCTCCCCAGGAAAGATGAGCAAGGGTTTTAAGAAGGTTTAGCCGGCTGTGACAAGTTGCCTTCAGAGAGGTAATGTGAGGTTTCCAGGTTAACCGACGGTCAAAGAGAAGGCCTAGAAACCTGACTGTATCACGTTCGGGGATACGGGAGCCATAGAGATACAAAGGATGATCGGAGATAACAGAGCGTCTAGTGAAAGTAATTTGGTGAGTTTTGGTACTTGAAAATTTAAACCCATGTGTGGTGGCCCAAGTGGAAACACGGTCGACCGCATGCTGGAGAGAAACTGCAATAAGGTGACAGTCAGCGCCTGCACAAGCAATAGCGAAGTCATCAACATAGAGTGATGACCAAATATTGGGTGGAAGAACAGAGGCCAAATCATTTATAGCAAGGAGAAAAAGTGTTGTGCTTAGAACACATCCCTGAGGGACACCTTCAGCTTGGACGAAGTCCGGGGAAAGAACATTATTGACTCGAACACGGAAATGTCTGTCAGTTAAAAAGTTCTTAAGGAAGGATGGTAGATTGCCTCGGAGGCCTAAGGAATGGGCCTGGGCCAAAATATTATACCTCCAAGTTGTGTCATATGCCTTCTCAAGGTCAAAAAATATGGCAATAACTGAGTGATTATTCGCAAAGGCATTACGAACATACGTATCCAAGCGTAGTAAGGGGTCTATGGTAGAACGACCCTTACGAAAGCCATATTGACTAGCGGAGAGACTGTTGCGAGTCTCTAAATACCACATTAAACGTCGATTTACGAGGCGTTCCATCACTTTGCAAACTGCACTTGTAAGAGCGATGGGGCGATAGTGGGAGGCATCATGTCCTGTAGTACCCGGTTTGCGGAAAGGGAGAACAATGGCAGATTTCCACAGCTGGGGAAGAACTCCTTGTGCCCAAATAAGATTGAAGAGGTGTAAGAGGACTACAAGGGCTGACCGATGTAAATGTTGTAACATACGAATATGAATGTCATCAGGCCCAGCTGCCGATGATCGGCAAGCTGAGAGCGTTGCCTCCAGTTCTTGAAGTGTAAAAGGCACATTATACTGTTCTTCTCCGAGAGAAGAAAAGTCCAAGGGTACTAACTCTCTGGCAGACTTTGAGGAAAGAAACGAGGGGCATAGATGGAGCCCTCGGGAAATACGGACCAGATGTGTGCCAAGTTCAATGGCAACGTCGAGAGGGTTTGCTATATCAACACCAGTGACCCGTAGAACAGGAGCCGGGTCAGGAGAGTATTTACCACTCAATTTCCTCACTTTTTTCCAGACTGCACTCATAGAAGAAGCAGAGGTGATGGTGGAAACATAGTCTCGCCAACAAGTGCGTTTAGCTTCACGGATGACACGGCGAGCGATCGCACGCTTCTGCTTAAAATCAACAAGTCTCTCAGCGGTTCTATTGTACCGGTACCTGCCCCATGCAGCACGTTTCAAACGTACTGCACGAGCACAAGCAGGAGACCACCAAGGCACGCACTTCTGAGAATGCCTGCCTGAGGTGTGGGGTATAGAATGAGAAGCTGCGGTATAAACTGATGTCGAGAAGATGTGTAGGAGCTCATCAATGGAGGATGAAGAAGGAACCTCACTAAAAGCAGTGAGGTGTGAGTAAAGATCCCAATTTGCCCGATCAAATTGCCAGCGAGGGCAACGGGAAGGTGGTGAATAGGAAGGAGAAGTAAGAATGATCGGAAAATGATCGCTGTCATGTAAGTCTGGTAGAACAGACCAGGTGAAGTCTAGTGCTGTGGAGGAAGAGCAGACTGATAGATCGATGCAAGAGAGAGTATGAGTACGAGGATCAAAATGGGTGGGAGTACCCGTATTTAAAACATGGAGGGGGTGAGAGGCAAGAAAAGCCTCCAACTGAATGCCACGTGAGTCACAATGAGACCCCCCCCAGAGGAAATGGTGGGCATTAAAATCACCAAGTAACAGAAGTGGTGGTGGTAAGGATGAAACAAGAAAGGCAAAGTCTGGGATAGAAAATGCTCGAGAAGGAGAGAGATATAAAGAACATATTGTAAACCACTTATTCAAGTGGATACGGGCTGCAGTGTAATGCAGCGAGGTATGGACAAATAGTTGACAGTACGGAATATCATTGCGTAGAAGAAGGGCACTTTCATTAAAGGTCCCATCTGAGAAAGGATCCGAAGAATACAATAAATTATAGCCTGAGATAGGTTGGAAAACAGCCGAGTGTAATTTTGGTTCTTGTAAGCAAGCACCAACAGGGGAAAACCTGGAAAGCAACATCTGAAGCTCACCCCGATTACCCCTGAGGCCGCGGATATTCCACTGTAAATAGGCCATGATTGGCGATGAAGAAAATATCAGGAATCTGTAGGTAAAGGCACCTACGGACTAGAGGGGTTAGAAAAGTCAACGTGTGGTGGCATTGGAAGATGTTCAAGTAGCGAAGGAACGGAGCGTTGCGAAGAATGGGGTTGTGAAGATGGAGGAGAGGGAAGAGAAGGAACAGGAAGTGAATCAGTGTCCATTGAAGGTTTAGTCTCTGCAATATATTCTGAAATGGCTTCAAGTGTTTCTGAATTCAAAGATGTATGGGAAACCATATTGGAGATAGGAGGAGGAGGGTGAGTAAAGATTGGGACAGTAATGGACTGTACCAAAGTAGAGGGGGAGGGAAAAGTGTAAGGGACTGGAGATGAAGTGTGGGGGGGGACAGAAGAGGTAGAAACCTGGGAGGTGACAGAAGAGGGAGAAACTTGGGAGGGGACGGGGGTGGAAGGCATAGTACGAGGAGGAGGGTGAATCTCCACACTTGTAATAGAGCCAGAGAGAGGGGAAGAACTAGGTACAGAGACTGGAAAGGTAACGTGTGGAGGTGGAAGAAGGGAAGGAAGGGGCAAAGAAGATTTGAGCAATGTGGATTTTTTGGACTTCTGAGTAGAGGGGCGATTGGTATTAGGTGTCGTACGAGGTCTTGTCGATACTGGGGCTTGTGAGGAAGGACGCGAAGATGTGAGAACAGACTGAGTTGTAGTCGGGACGTCAGAGCCAAGGACAGCAAAAGGATTAGATGCCGTAATGGCTATGGGAGGGGTAACAACAGAGGAGGCTGCAGAAGATGGGACCCCAGAAGTGGGGGGATGTTTGGAAACACGAGAATAAGAAACACGGGGTAGTCTCCCTTGGAGGCGGAGATGAGTAACTGCCATAGCATAAGGGAGACCTTCTGCCTCTTTGAGGCAACGGATTTCACGTTCATTTAAGTAGACCTGGCAACGGCGGGAGTACGAAGGGTGAGCTTCATTACAATTAAGGCAAGATGGAGGTTGACTGCAAGATGTATTAGAATGGTTGTCGGCACCACAGACTGGGCATTCGGCCATAGATCTGCAATATTTCGCTGGGTGATCAAAACGCCAGCAATTTCTACATTGTTGCGGTGTAGGTATCACCTTTCGAACTTGTAACCGATGTCCCGCGACATATACAGAGGACGGGAGTTCTCGGCTGTCAAAAGTTAAACGAGCCACATTGCAAGGGTAACGTCTCCGCCCCTGGGCAGGAAGGACATAAGTGTCTACTTTGAGGATTGGGAGATCCTGGAGTTCCAGCTGTTCAAAAATGTCATTGCCACATGACTGGAAATTCTGTTGGACTATGGTATGGGGCAGAATGACAGTACCACTACAAGAATTGAGAGAAAGATGTTTTTCAATAGTGATAGGAGTAGTATCGATATTCGAAAGGAGAGAAAGATCATGAGCTTGGGTAGCATTCTGGACAGTGACGATGCGCGTACCGCTCTTGAGAGCGTGAAATGAAATATCTCTGCCAACATGACGCAGGAGCGCTTTGGCAATACTATGGTCAGAAAGGTAGGCAGAAGAAGAAGTTGGTCTTAAAGTAAAGAATTTAGTCCATTGTGTGGTCCAAAACTGAGCGTGGAGAGGGAGTGCTTGACGTGTCGGTCGTTTCCGAGTAGAATGGGAAGGTAACGACGGAGCATCATCAGGAGATTGACGTTGGCGTTTAGGAGTAGGACCGGAGTTGGTCCGGCATGAAATGGGTGGGCGATTCGAAAATTGCCGTACCGTAGAGGGAGAAGCCGGAAGTATAGTCAAAGGAGAGCGGAGTTCAGACAAATCGAAGGAGTCAGTCGAAGCCCCGGTACCTGAAGCGGGTGAGGAAACAGCACCAGCAAGAGGTACAGGGGCATCAGGAGTGTCCGAAGAGTGGTCTAAACACAAGGCAGGGTCAGAATGGGGTGCGGTATCAAGAAGGGGCCCGGGGGTAGTGGTTTCATGGACTAGGGCTGCCATGGTTAGGTTACTCCTTTGCTTTTTGTTTTTAAGAAAAAAAAAGAAAGAAGAAAAGAAAATAAAAACAAAAAAAAGAATAAAAAAAGGGGGGAGCGGGGAGGAATAGTTCCCAGGAGGAATGAAAGGGCCGGAAATCTCCCTCCGCGCCCAAGAGGACTCGACACCGCTAGTAGCGCAGATGCAGCATGGAACCCGTGCCATACCCTACCCTTCATGCCAGTAAACCAGCAATCCGGGATAGCAACCTCACATCTGCCGAGCTACCTCGGTGGACAAAAGAGAGGGCGGCCGGATATCCGCCACAAAGCATACCTCCTTCAGCCACCACCCCCGGAATCCGAAAGGTGGCTTCCAGAGATACACCCGTCGCCCAAAAGATACCCAAAGCTACTCCGGGATACCGGAGAGGGATCGGGACATCCCTAGGCAATCCAGATTCCACGGCAAACTACGCCACCGCCAAGAAACCTCAACGGAATGGGATCGACCCCGGTGTCCTTTCCCCTACCTAGGAACTAGCACGCCTGTGGGAGAAATCACGAAGGCTAAAAAGAGGAAGGGCAAAAGGGAGGGGTGAGGAGGAGGAGGAGGAATGGAAAAAGGGGAGGATGGGGAGGATGGGATAGGGGAGGGGAGAATGGGGGGTAATTAGGTTCGGTCTGAGGAAGAAGACCGACAGGGCTAATTCCTCAGACCAAGAGCCTCTTCACCACGCCAAGGAGCCCCCCTTGAAGAGGTTTCCTCAGTAAAGATACCCAAGAGTTGCACATGTGTCTAATTCATCACTGGGTTGTTTTCGGGGTCAAGATTCAGCTCCTAGACATCAGCATAATTTATTTCTGGCCTTTTAGTGATGTATCACATCTATTACTGAAGCTGTACATACATAGACACGTACATACAAGTCACTTGTATGTACGTGTCTATGTGTTTATTTTCACCAAATCATATTTAAAGGACTCTTGTCTTAGCTGCTGATCCCATATTTTAACTTCTGTTGATCGGATTTACTGATTTTTGACTCTATCTTTCTGTCTCTTCTTATTAACTTCTTTACGTCCACCTAGCCTAGTTATTTCTACTATCACATCATCCTCTCATATGGCTCCCTCTCCTTATATCTTAAAAAGCCTGTCCCTAGCCATTAACTTTCACACACAAACTCTCACACCAAAACTCATTAACTTGCCGTGAAATGTTTGGCGATGCTCCACCCTCACTTCCTCAGTGTTGCAGGCTTAACTCCGTCGCTTTTGTCGCCTATTTTGTAGGGGTTGGTGTAATATTTTGGTGGAGGCAGTGTAATATTTTGTTAGTGGTGGTGCGATATTTAAAGCAGAATATCCTGACTTTACCGATTACCCATACTCACATCTGCGGATGCTTAGCCGGACGAAAATAGCGTATCGTATAATTTTAGCCGTGAAAACAATTGGCAGTGAGCAGGTCGGATGGCCACACAGTGAAGTGTAGCGCAGCCAGTCCTGCTGGAACCACTTGTCACAAACTGTGAAACTATCTAGCGCGAGTTATCCTGGCCTCTACAGTTGTAGGAATGCCACTGGGCCAAACCGGTGGCATTCCTGCCCCCTTGCACCATAATGGTGTATTGCTACACCTGCACCTCGATATATAAAAATGTCGCACATGTAACTCTGCACCACGCTGGAGCATTCGCACATCTGTACTTGTGCACATGTTTAAATGAAATCACCGGAATATTACAGAGAACTGAAAAGAGAAATATCAATTTTCTTTTAATTTAGGTTACTTGACGGAGGGTTGAACCTACACTACTCGAGGTGAATGACTCTTAATGGTTTAGAGCTTCGTGAAATGCAATGAAATAAGAATAATTAATTGTGTAACAAGTTACCACTCGATTCAAAATATATCAGATTTCTGTCTCTGTTGACTCACACTTTCACTCTCCTGCTGTCTTCTCATACCTTTCCGTCTTTTTTTTTCTTACCTTTCCTCCTGCTGTCTCTCGCTTTCACTCCTTCCTTTCCATCTCACAACATCCTCACGAAGAGCTGCCTCAGGGCTGTCTCCCGACACTGGACCTCAGCGGCTACGATTAAATTCACAGTATATTTGCCGACTCACAGACCTCATAACTTCAGACGTGGAGAGTCGACCGCTGGGAAGGTCGACCAAGCGGAGGGTCGACAACATGGAAGATTGACAGCGCCGAGGGTCGACGGTATGAAGGTTGAGGGAACTGGGACAGTCAAGTGGCGAGTGAGAGGGAAACGATAAAAGAGGAGAGGGCGAAGGATGAGGTGAGGAAACAGAGTTGGAGTGGAGGAGGGGTAGCGATGAGTAAGAGCAAGAGAGGCTGAAGTGGAAGGAGAGTGAAAGAAATAAAAAATACGAATTCAACAAGTGTGGAAGACGCCACAGTAAAAGAACTGTGATGAAGGCTTAATGAAGTGGAAAAGAGAGATGACGAGGAAGTGAAGTGGAAGAGACATGGCAAGGAAGTGACTGCGAGGGAGACGAGTGGCGAAGAAAAAGAAGTCTCATATGGATAAACAGAGAAAGAAAATAAACGAGAGAAGCTAACATAAGGTGGCCACGCGTCCTTGAAATCCTCTAAATGTCACTGGGAAAAACAAAATGTTCTTTATTTCTGAAAACACTAGGAAGTCTTTGAAATTCCCAAGATATTCATTCTTAGAAACTCATAATGAGTATTGGTTAACAAGATCATGGTATGTGATTATGACTCCTCCAAAAATAATAACTTATCTGAAAGACGAGTGGTTGCCAATTTAGAACTACAAAAGATATCTCCCTACACGTTCGAGATCCAATGTTTATGCTTATTGTGAATTGTATAAATAAGACATTCACTTGAGTAGTACAAGGCTAGGTACTATTAAAAAAAGTCATAGTAACTGGAAAAAAGCCATTACTTGAGAATATTTTTTTGAATGGTGCATCAGTCGTAGCATGGTCGACAGTCTCATTCTCTGCAACAACTGGAAGCACAAATGAAATAGTTATCCAACAGCCACTGATCCTCCTAGTGGGGAAAACTGCACCCAGCCCGTCCTTGAACCAGTTCACGCGCATCCCTTCCCACCGCTGCTAGTAATGCTGAGACTACATCTTCAGGCTACCAACAAACAAAAACATCCCTCGAGTCCAGCGAAGGTATACAACCCTCTCTTGTTTTAGAAAAAAAAAACTTTTCAAGGGTGTAATTATCCAGGCTTTGCATAGCACTGTAATCCATCATCCACAGACTTTGTAGCCGAAACCTTCCCAGTAATGTCCTTAATTAAGAAAGTTGAAAAATTTAGCTTCAAACTACGAGTGTGAAGTATCTGATACTCCAGCACAGTTCTTCTCACTTTGTTGTCATATTTGACGAATCATTCAACAGAATGACTGAAGATGAGCAAATGGATATTAGGCTCAGATGATAATCAGTTATGTACAGTCACACAGTGCTGGATTCACAATAATAATAATAATAATAATAATAATAATAATAATAATAATAATAATAATAATAATAATAATAATAATGATAATAAAGCAGAGAGAGAGAGAGAGAGCTAGCGAGCGAGAGAGAGAGAGAGAGAGAGAGAGAGAGAGAGAGAGAGAGAGAGAACTACTAAGACCTACTAGTAGAAACTGTTAAACGAAGAATCATAGACAGGTATAAACAAGGCGTAAATACCACTTCCAGAGACTCTGGAAGCTATAGGATTGATAGGGTACACTACTAGTTCCCGTTATTTGACATCACTCAGTGATTTTTATCCACAAGCTTCTCTCTCTCTCTCTCTC
The DNA here is from genome assembly GCF_038502225.1 of Cherax quadricarinatus. Taxonomy (NCBI): domain Eukaryota; kingdom Metazoa; phylum Arthropoda; class Malacostraca; order Decapoda; family Parastacidae; genus Cherax; species Cherax quadricarinatus. The sequence goes on from NC_091307.1 coordinate 16,210,595, forward strand.
TCTCTCTCTCTCTCTCTCTCTCTCTCTCTCTCTCTCTCTCACACACACATTGATCACTTGACAAGGAGGTAGAAAGACGTCAGACGCCACAGCGTGGGGAAAGGACGTCTCTGCTTGTTTATAGAATAGAAGGAACTAACATCGTCTTACCTGAGACTAAACTACCCTCCTTTCGCCCGAGATCAAAAGAAGCTGCCCCTTTCTTGTCAGAGATCAGAAAATTCTGCCCTTTCTTCTAAGATTAGAGTTATGTAATTAGGCAGAACGCAACAGCTTTTCCCTACGTGAACAAATATTCTTCTCAAGGCTGTCTTTGCCGCTTCAATCAGGAATTTCCTGATTTACGACTCTTCGTCAACAGTTCCCAAACTTTCGACTTCCTCAGATTCCTGTCGATCACAGTTTTCGGTCGACGTGCATTTTGGGTGAATCAGGACTGTCGACTATCATGTCCCAGCAACCCTTAGTCAAAACTGTTAAATTCAGTTACCAAGGATTAAAGGACGTTCATCGCATCGGATCGATAAGGGAGAGTTAACACTTAAATTGCCATTCTTCTATTGCTGCTAACTGTAGGGGATGGGCTGTAGACTTAGGGTGCTACTGGGGCTGTACCCATTCAAAGTAGCCAAAGAAACCCTATTCTCTTTTGAAAATTAATGGAACGAAAAAGAATAACTCGTGGAAATAAATGAATTTTTACAACACAAGAATTCCCTGAATTATTTTACCCCTAAGCAGTCAATAAATATGATTAAGTTACGCTCACTTAATTAGAAGCCAATAAATAAGTTAAAGATGCAATATTATAGATGCCCAGGACCTTGCGATGATAAAAGACTACCGAGGTAACATGTTCTGGAGTGACAGGCAGGGTTCTTGGTCTTCCAGTGACGAACCGTGAGGGGCTTGTTGGAGACTGCCGCTGGCTGTCGACAAGCAGTAGATAGGAAGTAATGAATGGTACAATAGAATAGCTATGCTTAGATGAAGTTCCACTTCAGAGGAATCAGAGTCAAGACCCAATATGGGTTCTTGAGAACTATTTTCAGATGGAGTCAGATCCCAAACACCAAAACTTATCCTAGTACGTTCAGCGTGGCGGGTCAGGTATCAAAACACCCTTCTGTTCTCTTGTTATTTTAACAGTTCCTTGGTAATGTGAGAGTTCACGAAAGTACTTGGAAATTCACTATTTTTTACGGTGGTTAGTTTACATATTTTGATATCACCTGTTTGCTTTCATTTTATTGCATATTTACATGTATAGGCGTTCCCTCTCATACTAATACTACTTACCGCCTACTTCCTGATATTTTCCATACTTAACCTATCAGTTAGCTTCCCCTCCCTTCAATTAATCGACCTGTCGCTTGGTTTTCTCCTCATTTCTCGCTCAGTTGAGGCTTGATAATGGTCCAGGAGGGACCGCAACGCTTAAAGTTTCTCCGCCAAAGTATGGACTTTTCTCTGAAGCTAGTTTCGTCCAAGATATCATAGAATATATATCTGTGCCTTTCACTGGGGGCACATGTGCCCTTTACTGGGGTTACCTGTGCCCTTCACTGGGGTCACCTGTGGCCTTCATTGGGGGCATCTTGTACCGTCTACCCCGCCTCAAGGCCTCGCAAAGAGTTACAGTATTTCAGAGTGTAATGTACAACCTGTCCATCCAGTCTCTTCCAGGTGTGACTCCTGACACAGACCTCTCGCTTGTACTCTAAGGCGCACAACCTACGAGACTCCAAAGATGCTCTGAATAGTTAAGGTACTCGACTGAATTGACGCGAACTGCGAAGGCTTTATGTACATTCTCCATATATACTATCTCGTCCATCTCAAAGGAGCTTAGAGCAATACTCCAATACAGAGAGCACAAGGTGTCCCGAGGAGCAGCATCACTGGCCCAGCATCTTTCATGGTTTAGAGGTTAAGCTACCCAGTTTATTCTCCTGGAAGTCGTAATAATAAAACTTTTGTAACTGAAATAAACACGCATGCAGAGTAAAACTTTTATTAAGACAATGCTTTACCAGTATAACAGGCTTGAGCAAGCCAGTTCAGGAGAAACCTGTCTCAAGTTTGTTCTGCATTTGTATATTTCAACCATTATGTCGGCTATACATCTTTCTTTCACATTCGCTCTCGGATCTATCGAGCAGACCTGATCCTCACTTTACCTTCCGTTCCAGTTTCCACCTCTCCAACTTTTTCCACAAAGGAGCAGTTGCAATCTGTCATTGGATTACCAACAACCCGAATGGTCAGAGACCAAGCCCCTCTTTGCGGACTTGGAATCGAGGCTCCAAAACTCCTCGTGGAGAATGACCCACGTGGGTTTCACGTTTTAAATAATCAGTCATGTAAATTGCCTTCTCTAATCATATTACTTTTCTGGTCCACCGGAAGAGCTGACCCACTTCGGCCCACGAGCTGCCTGAGGCTTCGATGGCTGCTACTTCCACACAAATTTCTGTATTATCCGAGACAGATATTACAGTTCCAAGAGTTGCATCTTTTTCAATGTGCGGCGCGGGAGTGAGGAAACAAAATAGGACGATCAGTGTGCCTCTCACTGTCAAGGTGTGTGGATCCCTGTGTGTGTGTGTGTGTGTGTGTGTGTGTGTGTGTGTGTGTGTATGTATATCACTAGGTGTGTGTGTGGATCACTGTGTGTGTGTGTGTGTATCACTAGGTGTGTGTGTATCAATAGGTGTGTATGTGTGTGTGTGTGTGTGTGTGTGTGTGTGTGTATCACTAGGTGTGTGTGTATCACTAGGTGTGTGTGTGTGTGTGTGAATCACTGGATATGTGTGTGTGGATCACTGGGCGTGTGTGTGGATCACTGGGCGTGTGTGTGGATCGCTGGGCGTGTGTGTGGATCACTGGGCGTGTGGATGATGTAGGAGGGAGGTGTGTGCCCTTTCTCGTCTTGATCCAGAGGAGATTTCATCTCTGGGAGGCAGGCGGTGGGGGTCCAGGAGAGAAAGAGTGGGGGTCCAGGAGAGAAAGAGTGGGGGGTCCAGAAAAGAGTGGAGGTCCAGGAGAGAAGGGGTGGGGATACAGAAAAGAAAGGGTGGGGGTCCAGGAAAGAAGGGGTGGGGGTCCAGGAGAGAAGGGGTGGGGGCCCAGAAGAGAAAGAGTGGGGGTCCAGAAAAGAGTGGAAGTCCAGGAGAGAAGGGGTGGGGATCCAGAAAAGAAAGGGTGGGGGTCCAGGAAAGAAGGGGTGGGGGTCCAGGAGAGAAGGGGTGGGGGTCCAGGAGAGAAAGGGTGGGGGTCCAGGAGAGAAAGGGTGGGGGTTCAGAAGAGAAAGAGTGGGCTCCAGGAGAGAAGGGGTGGGGTCCAAAAGAGAAAGGGTGGGGTCCAGGAAAGAAGGGGTGGGGGTCCAGGAGAGAAGAGTGGAAACCCCAAGAGAGAAGTGTAGGGGTCCAGGAGAGAAGGGGTGGGGGTCCAGAAGAGAAAGGGTGGGGGTCAAGGAAAGAAGGGTGGGAGTCCAGGACAGATGGGTTGGGGGTCTAGGACAGATGGGTTGGGGGTCTAGGACAGATGGGTTGGGGGTCTAGGACAGATGGGTTGGGGGGTCTAGGACAGATGGGTTGGGGGTCCAGGACAGATGGGTTGGGGTCTAGGACAGATGGGTTGGGGGTCTAGGACAGATGGGTTGGGGGTCTAGGACAGATGGGTTGGGGGTCTAGGACAGATGGGTTAGGGGTCTAGGACAGATGGGTTGGGGGTCTAGGACAGATGGGTTGGGGGTCCAGAACAGATGGGTTGGGGGTCTAGGACAGATGGGTTGGGGGTCCAGGACAGATGGGTTGGGGGTTCAGGACAGATGGGTTGGGGGTCCAGGACAGATGGGTTGGGGGTCCAGGACAGATGGGTTGGGGGTCCAGGACAGATGGGTTGGGGGTCCAGGACAGATGGGTTGGGGGTCCAGGACAGATGGGGCCGACTTGGAGTTCGATAAAATCAGCCGTAGAACTTAATACTTGGGCTGGAACGAAGGTCGCAGCCAACGTTGTGCTTTATCTCTAGTTCTCTTCCCTGCTTCTCTCTCCCTTTCTTTCTCGTCCTTTTTCCTTTTTGTCTGTCGTTTTATACCCGAAGGAGGTTCCTTGCTGCTGGTGAGGGGCTCTTGATCTAGGGAATTGGATCTGTGCTCCAGTTCCCTAATGCCTTCCATTCCCCCGCCCCCACAGGCGTTGTATAGTCCATACGGTTTGGCGCTCCCCATGTTAATAATAACAACAACAACAATAATAATAATAATAATAATAATAATAATAATAATAATAATAATAATAATAATAATATCGTTTTATTTCTTTTTTTCCTTTTTTCTTCGTCTCACATTTTATTCATATTTTCTTTCATATTTTTAATTCGTTTTCTTATGCTTTAGTTTTCTTAAATTCTTACCCACTGTTTTTTTTGGTCGCTTCCTCTCCTATTCGCTTTTTTTTTTGCTCTCTTTCTGTTCCTACTTTTTATCATCTCCTCCCTTCTTACCACCTAAACCTCTCCTTTTCCCTCGCTTCCTCATTCTCTTCCCTTCCCTTCTCCGTTCCCCCTGCCGTCTACTCCGTCTAATCTCTCCTCTACCTTTCTTTCCTTCATCCCCCTCCTGCTTCCCCTCCTCCTGCTCCTCCTCCTTTCTCTGGAATGGGTGATCAAGTGCAGAACTAACCCTCCCATCCCTGTAACGCCCACCATTAGCCCAGAAAGTTGGCCCCTAAAACACCTGTTAGATGATAATGAGCACAACTTTGTACGAGTCTAGTGGGAGAGTGGTTCAGCTCTTGAGAGACCTGTCTCTCTGTCTCACTGCTTGACGGTGTTGAGGGAGACCTGTCTCCCTGTCTCACTGAGGGTGTTGAGGGAGACCTGTCTCCCTGTCTCACTTACTGAGGGTGTTGAGGGAGATCTGTCTCCCTGTTTCACTTATTGAGGGTGTTGAGCGTGGCCTGTCTGTTTCTCTCCCTGACCGAGACATAAATTGTTCCTTTGTAGAGGCAGCGCTGTATACCCCTTGTGGTTTAGCGCTTTTTTTGATTATAATAATAATAATAATATTCTGTAGAGACAAGTTCTGAGGAGAGACTAAAGCTGTAAGAGAAGTGTAAGTGTAGTAGCAAGATTCCCCCAAATTATAAATTTTACCGAAAGTAACAATCACCAAACTAAAATTTACCATGATAAACGTAACATTCCCCAAGGAATGTGACATTTTTTCCCCGAAGAGACGAGCCTCCATCACCTTCAAAAATATAACGTTAAGGAGAGTCTCCGGCGAGCACTCTACTTAACGTACAGTGTCACACATCCTGCAGGAGAGTCTCCGGTGCTACACTACCTGGCTGCCTCAGCAGCACTTTACTTAACGTACAGTGTCACACATCCTGCAGGAGAGTCTCCGGTGCTACACTACCTGGCTGCCTCCCGAGGGAGGAAGCCAGACTCTCAGAGATGACTCTGAAAAGTTGAGTTTCCTTCTGCCGTCTCGCTGGGGGGCATAAACCTCTTCCTCCTTCTTCAGGAATTAAGAAGGAGTGGTATTCACAAAGCCAGGAGAGGAGTATTTTTGTCAGCTTATTCCATTTTCTTACTCTTTTCTTTATTATATTTTTTCTCAGTCATTTGTTTTATTCTTTCGTATTCCGTCATCCTCTGCCTTTGTCGCTGTCACTATCCTCACACATCTGTCTATGACTGGGCAGAGTACATTGTATGGGTGAAATGTTTCCTACAAAGGTTACATGTGATGAATGGTTTTGAAAACCGACAAGTTGAAGAACTGAGACACTTATGCAACATATGGGAATCTTTACTGAAGAAAAGTTTCGCCACACATTGGCTTCATCAGTCTTATACAAAGCAGGAAGGTATAAGGAGAGGAGGAGTTTGAGATAATCAGTCCCTCAGTCTGGAGTCGATGTGCTCAGTCCATCAGTCTTTCTACAAGATTGATGGACTGAACACAACGACTCCAGGCTGACTCCACAGACTTTTGTGACTTGATAAAGCCCACTGTGTGGGCGAAACACCGTCGACGGAGGTTACATATCCTTAAAGGTTTATTACCCTAGCTCATGTGATGCAATGTTCTCCTAGCAAAGGTGATGCAATGTTCTCATAGCACAGGTGATGCAATGTTCTAGCACAGGTGATGCAATGTTCTCTTAGCACAGGTAATGCAATGTTCTTGCTCAGGTGTGATGCTATGGTCTGCTCACTCGGGTAATACAATATGCTCGCCTAGGTGCGTGAAAGAAACAGAAATTTCAGCTTATAATCAAGAATCATTTCATCAGTGGCCTCTATTATTTTTTTTTTTGCGTTGCAACTCATTCTTTTTAAATAATTGACCCTCTGTAATTAATACTAATGGCGGAGTTAGCTGGAGCCTCGTGACAGGCGGAGCACACAATGAGAGTTTCGTCTGAGTGGAATCAATTATGCTTTGTCGGCCAAATGAACAAAGGAGATCATCAAAGGCCAGTAAGCATAGAGTCAGCGCCAGCAGCGGTCACTTTACGGCCTCTGGTAGACATGACGCACAGTGCCTGCTAAAACAAAGATGAATATGGAGTTGCTAGTATAGTTAATTTGTTTGAATCTTTGGCATAGATTCCCGTAAATGAATTCCCCTTTCAGGTAAAGTTTTGCTTGCACATAATATATTTATTTTTTTGCCATACTTCCGGGCATGTTTTTCCGTAGTGAGAAAGTCATTTAACTGAAGCAGAGTAATATTATACTAACAACAACGACACCAAAGGGAATCGACTATATGAAGAGGTGGCTCGTAGCACATGTTTTTCGATTCAATTGAATGACCCGAATGTACATCCCTGTTCACAAAGCAGTAAATAGTTATCACGGTGATAGTAGACTGTTTTAGGTGGTATCCCGGGGAGGGGGGGGGGTAGAATACCCGATACTGGGTTAGGCCTCGAAGTAGAGTAAAAGCCTCTGGCCTATAAATTCAAGCGGGTGTAAAAGAATGGAAAACTGGTAACAAAAATTACATGCAATAAGTTCGGATAATGTTTTATGAATCGCAAAAATTCGTGTAGGTCATTCAGAGCCAAGAGTGACGGCCTGGGTTTTGACCAGACCGAAATTAGGTAAGACTACGAGTCTAATGGTCACAACACATGACTAGTGGGTATAACACTGCTTGTGACTGTGACAAGACAAGTAGGTATAACACTACTGGTACGGTAACAAGTGGGTATAACTCTACTGGTGACTGTAACAAGCACATATAACAATGCCGGTGACTGTAACAAGTACGTATAACAATGCTGGTGACTGTGACAATAAGACAAGTAGATATAACACTAGTGGTGACGGTGACAAGTGAGTATATCACTGCTGGTGACTGGGACAACAAGAGTGAGCTTTATCCAGTCTTGATAAAGCTCAATCCTAAGTGACACTTTATCTAAACTAAGGGCAACACACTGCTATCCCACACAACGGGTAACACACTGCTATCCCACACAACGGGTAACACACTGCTATCCCACACAACGGGCAACACACTGCTATCCCACACAACGGGCAACACACTGCTATCCCACACAACGGGTAGCACACTGCTATCCCACACAACGGGCAACACACTGCTATCCCACACAACGGGCAACACACTGCTATCCCACACAACGGGTAGCACACTGCTATCCCACACAACGGGCAACACACTGCTATCCCACACAACGGGCAACACACTGCTATCCCACACAACAGGCAACACACTGCTATCCCACACAACGGATAGCACACTGCTATCCCACACAACGGGTAGCACACTGCTATCCCACACAACGGGTAGCACACTGCTATCCCACACAACAGATAGCACACTGCTATCCCACACAACGGGTAGCACACTGCTATCCCACACAACGGGTAGCACACTGCTATCCCACACAACGGGCAACACACTGCTATCCCACACACCGGGTAATACACTGCTATCCCACACAACGGGTAGCACACTGCTGTCCCACACAACGGGCAACACACTGCTATCCCACACAACGGGCAACACACTGCTATCCCACACAACGGATAGCACACTGCTATCCCACACAACGGGTAGCACACTGCTATCCCACACAACGGGTAGCACACTGCTATCCCACACAACGGGCAACACACTGCTATCCCACACAACGGGTAGCACACTGCTATCCCACACAACGGGCAACACACTGCTATCCCACACAACGGGTAACACACTGCTATCCCACACAACGGGTAACACACTGCTATCCCACACAACGGGTAGCACACTGCTATCCCACACAACGGGCAACACACTGCTATCCCACACAACGGGTAACACACTGCTATCCCACACAACGGGTAACACACTGCTATCCCACACAACGGGCAACACACTGCTATCCCACACATCGGGTAACACACTGCTATCCCACACAACGGGCAACACACTGCTATCCCACACAACGGGTAACACACTGCTATCCCACACAACGGGCAACACACTGCTATCCCACACAATGGGTAACACACTGCTATCCCACACAACGGGTAACACACTGCTATCCCACACAACGGGCAACACACTGCTATCCCACACAACGGGTAACACACTGCTATCCCACACAACGGGTAACACACTGCTATCCCACACAACGGGCAACACACTGCTATCCCACACAACGGGTAACACACTGCTATCCCACACAAGGGGCAACACACTGCTATCCCACACAACGGGTAACACACTGCTATCCCACACAACGGGCAACACACTGCTATCCCACACAACGGGTAACACACTGCTATCCCACAGAACGGGCAACACACTGCTATCCCACACAACGGGTAACACACTGCTATCCCACACAACGGGCAACACACTGCTATCCCACACAACGGGCAACACACTGCTATCCCACACAACGGGTAACACACTGCTATCCCACACAACGGGCAACACACTGCTATCCCACACAACGGGTAACACACTGCTATCCCACACAACGGGTAACACACTGCTATCCCACACAACGGGCAACACACTGCTATCCCACACAACGGGTAACACACTACTATCCCACACAACGGGTAACACACTGCTATCCCACACAACGGGTAACACACTGCTATCCCACACAACGGGTAGCACATTGCTATCCCACACAACGGGTAGCACACTGCTATCCCACACAACGGGTAGCACACTGCTATCCCACACAACGGGCAACACACTGCTATCCCACACAACGGGCAACACACTGCTATCCCACACAACGGGTAACACACTGCTATCCCACACAACGGGTAACACACTGCTATCCCACACAACGGGTAACACACTGCTATCCCACACAACGGGTAGCACACTGCTATCCCACACAACGGGTAACACACTGCTATCCCACACAACGGGTAGCACACTGCTATCCCACACAACGGGTAACACACTGCTATCCCACACAACGGGTAACACACTGCTATCCAACACAACGGGTAACACACTGCTATCCCACACAACGGGTAGCACACTGCTATCCCACACAACGGGTAGCACACTGCTATCCCACACAACGGGTAACACACTGCTATCCCATTCAACGGGTAACACACTGCTATCCCACACAACGGGTAACACACTGCTATCCCACACAACGGGTAGCACACTGCTATCCCACACAACGGGTAGCACACTGCTATCCCACACAACGGGTAACACACTGCTATCCCATACAACGGGTAACACACTGCTATCCCACACAACGGGTAGCACACTGCTATCCCACACAACGGGTAACACACTGCTATCCCACACAACGGGTAACACACTGCTATCCCACACAACGGGTAACACACTGCTATCCCACACAACGGGTAGCACACTGCTATCCCACACAACGGGTAGCACACTGCTATCCCACACAACGGGTAACACACTGCTATCCCACACAACGGGTAACACACTGCTATCCCACACAACGGGTAGCACACTGCTATCCCACACAACGGGCAACACACTGCTATCCCACACAACGGGTAGCACACTGCTATCCCACACAACGGGTAACACACTGCTATCCCACACAACGGGTAACACACTGCTATCCCACACAACGGGTAACACACTGCTATCCCACACAACGGGCAACACACTGCTATCCCACACAACGGGTAGCACACTGCTATCCCACACAACGGGTAACACACTGCTATCCCACACAACGGGTAACACACTGCTATCCCACACAACGGGTAGCACACTGCTATCCCACACAACGGGCAACACACTGCTATCCCACACAACGGGTAGCACACTGCTATCCCACACAACGGGCAACACACTGCTATCCCACACAACGGGTAGCACACTGCTATCCCACACAACGGGCAACACACTGCTATCCCACACAACGGGTAGCACACTGCTATCCCACACAACGGGCAACACACTGCTATCCCACACAACGGGTAGCACACTGCTATCCCACACAACGGGCAACACACTGCTATCCCACACAACGGGTAACACACTGCTATCCCACACAACGGGTAGCACACTGCTATCCCACACAACGGGTAACACACTGCTATCCCACACAACGGGTAACACACTGCTATCCCACACAACGGGTAACACACTGCTATCCCACACAACGGGTAGCACACTGCTATCCCACACAACGGGTAGCACACTGCTATCCCACACAACGGGTAACACACTGCTATCCCACACAACGGGTAACACACTACTATCCCACACAACGGGCAACACACTATCCCACACAACGGGTAGCACACTGCTATCCCACACAACGGGCAACACACTGCTATCCCACACAACGGGCAACACACTGCTATCCCACACAACGGGTAGCACACTGCTATCCCACACAACGGGCAACATACTGCTATCCCACACAACGGGCAACACACTGCTATCCCACACAACGGGTAACACACTGCTATCCCACACAACGGGCAACACACTGCTATCCCATACAACGGGTAGCACACTGCTATCCCACACAACGGGTAGCACACTGCTATCCCACACAACGGGCAACACACTGCTATCCCACACAACGGGCAACACACTGCTATCCCACACAACGGGTAACACACTGCTATCCCACACAACGGGTAGCACACTATCCCACACAACGGGTAACACACTGCTATCCCACACAACGGGTAGCACACTGCTATCCCACACAACGGGTAGCACACTGCTATCCCACACAACGGGTAGCACACTGCTATCCCACACAACGGGTAACACACTGCTATCCCACACAACGGGTAACACACTGCTATCCCACACAACGGGTAGCACACTGCTATCCCACACAACGGGTAACACACTGCTATCCCACACAACGGGTAGCACACTGCTATCCCACACAACGGGTAACACACTGCTATCCCACACAACGGGTAACACACTGCTATCCCACACAACGGGTAACACACTGCTATCCCACACAACGGGTAACACACTGCTATCCCACACAACGGGTAGCACACTGCTATCCCACACAACGGGTAACACACTGCTATCCCACACAACGGGTAACACACTGCTATCCCACACAACGGGTAACACACTGCTATCCCACACAACGGGCAACACACTGCTATCCCACACAACGGGTAGCACACTGCTATCCCACACAACGGGCAACACACTGCTATCCCACACAACGGGTAGCACACTGCTATCCCACACAACGGGCAACACACTGCTATCCCACACAACGGGTAACACACTGCTATCCCACACAACGGGCAACACACTGCTATCCCACACAACGGGTAGCACACTGCTATCCCACACAACGGGCAACACACTGCTATCCCACACAACGGGTAACACACTGCTATCCCACACAACGGGTAACACACTGCTATCCCACACAACGGGTAACACACTGCTATCCCACACAACGGGTAACACACTGCTATCCCACACAACGGGTAACACACTGCTATCCCACACAACGGGTAACACACTGCTATCCCACACAACGGGTAACACACTGCTATCCCACACAACGGGTAACACACTGCTATCCCACACAACGGGTAACACACTGCTATCCCACACAACGGGTAGCACACTGCTATCCCACACAACGGGTAGCACACTGCTATCCCACACAACGGGCAACACACTGCTATCCCACACAACGGGTAACACACTGCTATCCCACACAACGGGTAACACACTGCTATCCCACACAACGGGTAACACACTGCTATCCCACACAACGGGTAACACACTGCTATCCCACACAACGGGTAACACACTGCTATCCCACACAACGGGTAACACACTGCTATCCCACACAACGGGTAACACACTGCTATCCCACACAACGGGTAACACACTGCTATCCCACACAACGGGTAGCACACTGCTATCCCACACAACGGGTAACACACTGCTATCCCACACAACGGGTAACACACTGCTATCCCACACAACGGGTAGCACACTGCTATCCCACACAACGGGCTATCCCACACAAGCACACTGCTATCCCACACAACGGGGCTATAACACACTGCTATCCCACACAACGGGTAACACACTGCTATCCCACACAACGGGTAACACACTGCTATCCCACACAACGGGTAACACACTGCGATCCCACACAACGCGTAGAACACTGCTATCCCACACAACGGGTAGCACACTGCTCCCACACCACGGGTAACACACTGCTATCCCACACAACGGGTAACACACTGCTAGCCCACACAACGGGTAACACACTGCTATCCCACACAACGGGTAACACACTGCTATCCCACACAACGGGCTATCCCACACAAACACACTGCTATCCCACACAACGGGTAACACACTGCTATCCCACACAACGGGGGCTATCCCACACAACGGGTAGCACACTGCTATCCCACACAACGGGTAGCACACTGCTATCCCACACAACGGGCAACACACTGCTATCCCACACAACGGGTAACACACTGCTATCCCACACAACGGGTAGCACACTGCTATCCCACACAACGGGCAAAACACTGCTATCCCACACAACGGGTAACACACTGCTATCCCACACAACGGGCAACGCACTGCTATCCCACACAACGGGCAACACACTGCTATCCCACACAACGGGCAACACACTGCTATCCCACACAACGGGCAACACACTGCTATAACACACTGCTATCCCACACAACGGGCAACACACTGCTATCCCACACAACGGGTAGCACACTGCTATCCCACACAACGGGCAACACACTGCTATCCCACACAACGGGCAACACACTGCTATCCCACACAACGGGCAACACACTGCTATCCCACACAACGGGCAACACACTGCTATCCCACACAACGGGCAACACACTGCTATCCCACACAACGGGCTATCCCACACAACGGGCAACACACTGATATCCCACACAACGGGCAACACACTGCTATCCCACACAACGGGCAACACACTGCTATCCCACACAACGGGCAACACACTGCTATCCCACACAACGGGCAACACACTGCTATCCCACACAACGGGCAACACACTGCTATCCCACACAACGGGTAGCACACTGCTATCCCATACAACGGGGCTATCCCACACAACGGGCAACACACTGCTATCCCACACAACGGGCAACACACTGCTATCCCACACAACGGGGCTATCCCACACAACGGGTAGCACACTGCTATCCCACACAACGGGCAACACACTGGTATCCCACACAACGGGTAGCACACTGCTATCCCACAGAACGGGGAACACACTGCTATCCCACACAACGGGCAACACACTGCTATCCCACACAACGGGCAACACACTGCTATCCCACACAACGGGTAACACACTGCTATCCCACACAACGGGCAACACACTGCTATCCCACACAACGGGCAACACACTGCTATCCCACACAACGGGCAACACACTGCTATCCCACACAACGGGCAACACACTGCTATCCCACACAACGGGCAACACACTGCTATCCCACACAACGGGCAACACACTGCTATCCCACACAACGGGTAACACACTGCTATCCCACACAACGGGCAACACACTGCTATCCCACACAACGGGCAACACACTGCTATCCCACACAACGGGCAACACACTGCTATCCCACACAACGGGCAACACACTGCTATCCCACACAACGGGGCTATCCCACACAACACACTGCTATCCCACACAACGGGCAACACACTGCTATCCCACACAACGGGCAACACACTGCTATCCCACACAACGGGCAACACACTGCTATCCCACACAACGGGCAACACACTGCTATCCCACACAACGGGTAGCACACTGCTATCCCACACAACGGGCAACACACTGCTATCCCACACAACGGGTAACACACTGCTATCCCACACAACGGGCAACACACTGCTATCCCACACAACGGGCAACACACTGCTATCCCACACAACGGGTAACACACTGCTATCCCACACAACGGGCAACGCACTGCTATCCCACACAACGGGCAACACACTGCTATCCCACACAACGGGCAACACACTGGTATCCCACACAACGGGCAACACTCTGCTATCCCACACAACGGGTAACACACTGCTATCCCACACAACGGGCAACACACTGCTATCCCACACAACGGGTAACACACTGCTATCCCACACAACGGGTAACACACTGCTATCCCACACAACGGGCAACACACTGCTATCCCACACAACGGGCAACACACTGCTATCCCACACAACGGGCAACACACTGCTATCCCACACAACGGGTAACACACTGCTATCCCACACAACGGGCAACACACTGCTATCCCACACAACGGGCAACACACTGCTATCCCACACAACGGGTAGCACACTGCTATCCCACACAACGGGTAGCACACTGGTATCCCATACAGTGGGTTGCGGTTACTGTGTATTGTTAACTCCCCTTTATAATGGTTCTCAGGAGTGTTTACAAAATGTAATTTTGAACATTAAGTCTTTATCTTTATCTATTTTCCCTTAATTACAGTTTTGTTAAGTTTTCACATGACTGATAATTCGTCTGTATGTCTCTCTGGTATTACGTTTTATGCCTCCATGTAGGCCTACCTTCACTGTTTTCAGTCTGCAAGTGTGACCGTAGTAACGGAAGTAGTAGTAATAACAGTGATACGAACAGTAAAATAACATTAGCATTTGTGGTTAGTAGTAGCAGTAATAAAAGTGGAAGTAGCCTTACTGAGAGTAGTAGTAGTAATAGTAATACTGAGTGTAGTAGTAATATTAATACTGATAGTAGTAATAGCAGCAATACCGATAGTAACAGCAATACTGACAGTAGTAACAGCAGTGCTGATAGTAGTAGTCACAGCAATATTCAGAGCAGTAGACAAAATAAGCGGTGGTAATGGCAGTAGCAGTCAGAGTGCTAGTACACACTACAGCTGAGCTAGTTGTTGACATGTGACCTTTTGAACTCTGACTCTCACTGAACTTTAACCTATGGCAGTAATATTAAACTCATGATTTTCTGATTGGTTAGTCTTTCACGTACAGACAGCAGTAGACAATCACCTCGGCGAACGTCAGTTCTCACAACCCCAATATCCATCTCTTAAACTCTAATTTATAACGACCGGCTGAATATCAAGACAATCTGCAGATTATTTCTTTTTTTCTAGAATTGTTACTGAGCAGTTTAACCCTCAGGAAATGTTAATTGTACGGTAGTTTGATGTATCATTCTTAAAAAGCGCGACCACATGGCATACATGTCTACATTTTGCATGTCACTATGGCACATGTCTGTATTGCGTGTGGTATGTAAATGATTGCAACTCGGGAATAACTCTGGTAATTATGTGGTAGCTGCGTTCTGGCATGTGCTAAATTACTAGGGATGGGGAGGAAGCTAGCACACAGGGGTAATGCAGTTGATGAATCGGGGTGTGTTGCTGGGGGTCGATCCTGGGTGTGCGTTACGTTACTAGGACTCGGGAGGACGCTAGCACCCGGGGGTAATGCGCTTGCTGCATCAGGTGTGTTGCTGGGGATCGAAACTGGGCGTGCATTACGTTACTAGGACTGGGGAGGACGCTAGCACCCGGGGGTAATGCACTTGCTGCATCAAGTGTGTTGCTGGGGGTCGGTAATGATAAACAAGTTTGAAGAATAATAATGAGGATATTATTAGACTTTCGAAAAAAAAACGAAATTAAGAGAACTGCTTGTTAAGATTTTTTCTGTTCATTAAGATAAAAGGGAAAAGTTCTCACCGCTGATAATTGGATTAAAACAGATTTTACCTTCGAAACCGACAGATTATTTTGTTCCCCTATATCTATCCTGTGGACGGTAGTGGCTGGTTTATTGGGCACACTATATCTATCCTGTGGACGGTAGTACAAGAACATATGGGTACGACAAATGGTGAAACTTTGTAAAGTTAGCATTTAAATTCTGAGAATTCTGAAAAATTTGTTCGGCTACTTGAATGATTATGTAACTGAATATATATGTAAGTAAAACATGGTATGAAAAGGTCTGAGAAACTCTCACAAACCAGTATACATTTGTTAGTCTGATTTATACAGGTTTCGAATATGTGGAATCTACTATACGAAAGAACCTCAGATACATGTCATTATTAGGTAGAACAATTATCTCTCAACTTTAATTATGTGAGGCAAATTGTCTGGCCTAAGTTCTCTTCACAGTGTTATTTAATCGCCGTCTAAATGTTGACTTGTTTGTCGTTCCTCGTCGTCATACAATACACTGAGGGGGAAAACTTGTTTTCAAGCCAAACTGTAGGTTTTTTTTTAAACTTTTTATTACGTTAGTACACGTGCTGTTCAGTAACTCTGAATACCAAATTTAAATTAATTATTTTTTCCTGCTATGCTAATAGTAGAGAGGGGAAGACTCCTGGACTGCAGTCAGTGTAGCACCAGTCCAAACTGAGAGCAAACGTTGAAAATCTAATATTTATCGAAGCTGACGGGGGAATATTTATCATGTATTTACGAGGTCCCAGACCTTTTGGAGCTGAAGGTTTTTATGAGAGTTTGCTGTTACGAGGATGATATTCTGGCTCTAGTGTTAGATGTTATGTACTAAGTGGTGGAGTGCAGGGTATAGGAGGGTGAGGGTATGGCAGACGTGGACGCCGTTCACCATTTTGTGCTGTTGACTTTAATACATCCCCTGCTAGTCTTTACTGCCTTCCCCTTCCATGGAGCAAAACTCTTCTCCATGTTGAGGGACTGACAACCTCGAAACTACTTCTTGGACTGATGGACTGATTGCACCGTCTTTACATCTCTACCGTTTCCGCTGCTTCCTCTGACTGAAGAACCGAATACAGAAGAACAAAGTTACCTAACTATTGCACATGTGTCTTATTTATCAAATTTTCCATTGCTGTGGGTGCACTATCTTTTCCCGATTCTCCTACTTTACCTCCTTCCTTCAGTCACTGTTTTTGCCTGTTTCTCTGTCTCTCTGTCTCTCTCTCTTACGTATATTAAGACCACCGGGAAATGTCAAGATTTTATATCTGCAGAAAGGTATACAAAAGCATAATTTGTTACTGAACAACAGTTATTAAAGTATTTACACTTCAAATAACTTCCCTTATTTTCTACTAAACGGAATTAGAGGTAATTTATACTTGTTAAGCAGCTCTCGGATTTGGTCAATATTTGTGGAAGGGATTGGTTGTAGTGTTTGGTAGATACTGGTGTACACACACGGGGCTCACATCAAAGTTATGTTGGGAAGGTGGGTGGGGTGTTTTGGTGGGTGGATAAGGTGGGTGGGGTGTTTTAGTGGGTGGATGAGGTGGGTGGGTATATAAGGAGGGTGTGCTAGTAGGAAGAATAAGTTGGTGGGTGTATGAATATTGTGGTAATATAACAGGGAAGACCGTGTAAGAGCAGTGGATCAGTCAGCCCAAGAAATGAAGGAGAAGGGCTCGAACCTCCGTCCACTAACTTCAAAATTAGACACGCTACTTACGTGCATTTACAAACGCTGAGATTCAGTATCGCCGACTTAAGGACGAGGTTTGAAACCTTGAAATTGGTTCATCTGATTCACTGATTAGGTTTAAAGCCTGTTGAGCACACGAGGGTCATTACGGCTTCATGTAACCTGTTCACCACCAGTGAAGGAAACTGTGTGCACCGAGAAACGTACACCTGTGTACTTAATGTACAACCTTGCCACTGTGTTTAACTTTCTTTTTATTGTTGTACCTCTTTTTTCATTCGAAATAGTTCACTAGGAATTTATATATATATATATATATATATATATATATATATATATATATATATATATATATATATATATATATATATATATATATATATATATATATATATATATGTTTTATAACTTGACACAGAGCTGCTATGGACGCAAAGCTCTGAGTAATGAGAGTAGGTTAGTGTTGCCCAGTGAGGGGGAGGGGAGGGGGAGGGGGGAGGGGAGGGGAGGGGGAAAGGGAGGGGGAGGGGGAGGGGGAGGGGAGGGGGGAGGAGGGAGGGGGAGGGGGAGGGGGTTCATCCTTTGACCAGGCTGATCAAAGATGGCTGTTTACACGTCAAGTTCAATATATACTCAGAGTAAATTAGTCACCCAAACTGTCCACTGCGCCATAACTGTTACTGAACAATATGCAACTGATCGAGTAATTTTCTTGTTTAAGTCCATAAAAA
This sequence comes from Cherax quadricarinatus, assembly GCF_038502225.1. Lineage (NCBI taxonomy): Eukaryota > Metazoa > Arthropoda > Malacostraca > Decapoda > Parastacidae > Cherax > Cherax quadricarinatus. The sequence goes on from NC_091307.1 coordinate 16,229,345, forward strand.
TTCAAACACAACAACTCCAAAAATGACTCTTGAGAAAAACCCACTATCACTAAAAAAAAAAAAATAATCCCCCCCTCCACACCACCGAAAAAAAGGGCAAACACCAAATTCCCCCCAAAAGAAAAAAAGTGCACTAGCTTCAAAATTCCCCAAACAAGAAGGTGCAACTACCTGAAAAATCTCCCAAGAAGAATATTGTTCTTCTTGTCACTCAACCATCGTCATCTTACCTGCGCTGTCAAACTTCTCTTAAAACATATCAAATGCCATTAAAACTTATCCTTCAATTTCGCTTAACCTTTCAAAAATATCCTGCCGATCCTGCCTCCTGGAAAGTTGGGGTTCTGAGGGATGATCAGGGACGTGTGGGGCATGATCAGGGACACGGAGGACATGATCAGAGACACGGGGGACATGACTAGGGACACCGTCGTGCTAGTGCAGCTGCTAGTGTTACTATTGTTGCTGCTGCTCTTTCTGCAGTCCGTGCAGCTGCTGGTGTTGATGCCGTTAATGCTGTTAACACCGCTGCTGTGCTGCTGGTAGTGTTGCTGCTGCTGTTGGCGGTGCTGTTTCAGCGGTAAGGGGTGGTGGCGGTGGTGGGAACGCTTTCCTTTCCAAACCTCGTATCAAACCTGGATTATATCCCTCCTCCAATTTCCCCCAGGCGCTGTATATAACCTTGACGGGGCTAGAGCTTGACCTCGACAACAAAAATAAAGAAAATTAAAAAAAAAAAAAATAGAAAAAATATTTAATATACAAAAAATAACTGTCTATTGTATCGCTCCAGTTGCATGTCACGCGAAGGTGGGGGAGATGGTGTGAAGGTGGGGAAGATGGTGTGAAGGTGGGGGAGATGGTGTGAAGGTGGGGGAGATGGTGTGAAGGTGGGGAAGATGGTGTGAAGGTGGGGGAGATGGTGTGAAGGTGGGGGAGATGGTGTGAAGGTGGGGGAGATGGTGTGAAGGTGGGGGAGATGGTGGGTAGGGGGGGCAGATGGTGTGAAGGTGGGGGAGATGGTGTGAAGGTGGGGGAGATGGTGTGAAGGTGGGGGAGATGGTGTGAAGGAGGGGGAGACGGTGTGAAGGTGGGGAAGACGGTGTGAAGGTGGGGGAGATGGTGTGAAGGTGGGGGAGATGGTGTGAAGGTGGGGGGAGATGGCGGGAAGGTGGGGGGAGATGGTGTGAAGGTGGGGGAAGATGATGTGGAGGTGGGGGAGATGGTGAGAAGGTGAGGGAAGATGATATGAAGGTGGGGGAAGATGGTGTGAAGGTGGGGGGAGATGGCGGGAAGGTGGGGGAGATGGTGTGAAGATGTGAAGGTGGGGAAGATGATGTGGAGGTGGGGAAGATTGCGTTAAAGTGGGGGGAAGATGGTGTGATGGAGGGAAGGGAAGATGGTGTGATGGAGGGAAGGGAAGATGGTGTGATGGAGGGAAGGGAAGATGGTGTGATGGAGGGAAGGGAAGATGGTGTGATGGAGGGAAGGGAAGATGGTGTGATGGAGGGAAGGGAAGATGGTGTGATGGAGGGAAGGGAAGATGGTGTGATGGAGGGAAGATGGTGTGAAGGCGGGGAAGATGGTGTGAAAGTGGGAGAAGATGGTGTGAAGGTGGGGAAGATGGAAGATGGTGTGAAGGTGGGGGAAGATGGTGTGAAGGTGGGGAAGATGGAAGATGGTGTGAAGGTGGGGAAGATGGTGTGAAGGTGGGGGAAGATGGTGTGAAGGTGGGGGAAGATGGTGTGAAGGTTGGGGAAGATGGTGTGAAGGTGGGAGAAGATGGTGTGAAGATGGTGTGAAGGTGGGGGAAGATGGTGTGAAGGTGGGGGAAGATGGTGTGAAGGTGGGGGAAGATGGTGTGAAGGTGGGGGAAGATGGTGTGAAGGTGGAGGAAGATGGTGTGAAGGTGGAGGAAGATGGTGTGAAGGTGGGGGAAGATGGTGTGAAGGTGGAGGAAGATGGTGTGAGGTTGGAGGAAGATGGTGTGAAGGTGGAGGAAGATGGTGTGAAGGTGGAGGAAGATGGTGTGAAGGTGGAGGAAGATGCTGTGAAGGTGGAGGAATATGGTGTGAAGGTGGTGGAAGATGGTGTGAAGGTGGAGGAAGATGGTGTGAAGGTGGAGGAAGATGGTGTGAAGGTGGAGGAAGATGGTGTGAAGGTGGAGGAAGATGGTGTGAAGGTGGGGGAAGATGGTGTGAAGGTAAGTAGTAAGTAAGTAAGTTTATTCAGGTATACACAAATACAGTTACATAGAATTATCATACATAGCAGCATATGTGTAGAGAACCTGGGATAACCCAAAAAAGTCAGACAGAGTGACTTATTTCCATTGGGGTCCTTTTACCTTATTATTATAATATAAAGGTTATAATATTTTCTTATTCTATAACGAAGATAACATTTTATTATCATACTAAAAAGACTATCTACTACATGAGGGTCATTAAGACTATCTACAATACGAGGGTCATTACTAGGAATAAGGTAAAATTTACACGTATGTTAGCTAAAAAATAGAAAATCATTCCCCTCCCTTTCTGTAGCTACATTCATCAGACACCTTTTGGCACTCTTCTTGAACTGGTTCATGCTATGACTGGCTTTGACATGTGAGGGTAGTCTGTTCCATTCCTTTATTGCTGTACAATAAAAGGTGTTTGACGCCTGGCCAATGACTGTGGGTACTACAAAGTTGTGCTCTCTCCCCCTAGTACTATGATTGCTTTGGTTCCCAACCTTGACAAAATTGACAGCAAGATATTCTGGACACTGTTTGTGAGCAATTTTATAAACATGATTTAGCTTCAGTTGTTTTACTCTGTCTTCAACATTCAGCATATCCAACTGCTGTAATTAATCCTGGCCTACATGTTCTCTTGGTCCCAGCCCCAGGATGAATCTTACGATTTTGTTCTGGGTGATTTGCAGTCTATCTTTCAGTTTTTTTGTCAAGGCAGAGTACCATGAAGAGCAAGCGTAATCCATATGGCATTGTATAAGGGCTAGACATAGGGTCCTGCGAGCCTCAGTAGGTAGACACTGTGCTTGTCTATACAGGAACCTCAGTCTGGCATTCGCTTTCTTTACTACACTGTTCCCTATCAATTCTCCTGACATGTATGGTCAAAGAGGATTCCCAAATATTATACTGATGATGGGCTCCCCATTACACTGGACATTAAAATTATTTACCCTTCTCAGTTTATGTTTCGTACCAAAAAGAATGGCTTTAGTTTTCCCGAGTTGTAATGATCGTTTGTTGCCTACTAACCATTTGCTGCAGGACTCCAGTTCGTGTTAAAACATTAGCTATATCTTGTGGGTCTTTACCTGACACTAACAGGGCACTGTCATCTGCATACAGTAGGAGTTTGCACTTGACAATGAAAGGCATGTCATTGACATAACATAAGAATAATAAGGGACCTAGAATACTACCTTGTCAAGACGGTGTGAAGGTGGGGGGAAGATGGTGGGAAGGTGGGGGGAAGATGGTGGGAAGGTGGGGGGAAGATGGTGTGAAGGTGGGGGGAAGACTGTGTGATGGAGGGAAGTGAAGATGGTGTGATGGAGGGAAGATGGTGTGATGGTGATGGAAGGGAAGATGGTGTGAAGGTGGGGGGAAGATGGTGGGAAGGTGGGGGAAGATGGTGGGAAGGTAGGGGGAAGATGGTGGGAAGGTAGGGGGAAGATGGTGGGAAGGTAGGGGGAAGATGGTGGGAAGGTGGGGGAAGATGGTGGGAAGGTGGGGGAAGATGGTGTGAAGGTGGGGGGAAGATGGTGGGAAGGTGGGGGGAAGATGGTGGGAAGGTGGGGGGAAGATGGTGGGAAGGTGGGGGGAAGATGGTGGGAAGGTGGGGGAAGATGGTGGGAAGGTAGGGGGAAGATGGTGTGAAGGTGGGGGAAGATGGTGGGAAGGTGGGGGAAGATGGTGTGAAGATGGGGGGAAGATGGTGTGAAGGTGGGGGGAAGATGGTGGGAAGGTGGGGGAAGATGGTGGGAAGGTAGGGGGAAGATGGTGTGAAGGTGGGGGAACATGGTGTGAAGGTGGGGGAACATGGTGTGAAGGTGAGGAAAGATGGTGTGAAGATGGGGGAAGATGGTGTGAAGGTGGGAGGAAGATGGTGGGAAGGTGGGGGAAGATGGTGGGAAGGTGGGGGAAGATGGTGTGAAGGTGGGGGAAGATGGTGTGAAGATGGGAGGAAGATGGTGGGAAGGTGGGAGGAAGATGGTGGGAAGGTGGGAGGAAGATGGTGGGAAGGTGGGAGGAAGATGGTGGGAAGGTGGGAGGAAGATGGTGGGAAGGTGGGAGGAAGATGGTGGGAAGGTGGGAGGAAGATGGTGGGAAGGTGGGAGGAAGATGGTGGGAAGGTGGGTGGAAGTTGGTGGGAAGGTGGGGGGAAGATGGTGGGAAGGTGGGGGAAGATGGTGCGAAGGTGGGGGAAGATGGTGCGAAGGTGGGGGAAGATGGTGCGAAGGTGGGGGAAGATGGTGCGAAGGTGGGGGAAGATGGTGCGAAGGTGGGGGAATATGGTGGGAAGGTGAGGGAAGATGGTGGGAAGGCGGAGGAAGATGGTGGGAAGGTGGGGGAAGATGGTGTGAAGGTGGGGGAAGATGGTATGAAGGTGGGGGAAGATGGTGTGAAGATGGGGGAAGATGGTGGGTGTTACAAAAAACGCGATTCTAAAAGCTTAAGAGATCTCCAGTGAATACTAGAAAGGACTGCCCTTCTAGCATCCAGCCTGTTACTGGGTTTTCGTAACAAGTAGTCAGTATCCTTGTCCAATTATCCATTAAAATTCAGTATGGTTCAATAGTGCTTTAGGATTACAACTGGTAGGCTACTAACTAGAGAAATTAAAATTTAATAAATTTATTAAGTAGTAAGTTGTCTAGAGGTATATTATCAAAGTAAATTAAATTACAGCAATCAAAATAAAATCAATCTCTCGAGTTCAATATTATTGTGCTGAAAGCACATATCACATTTATAATTCTTAAGTACCGTCAGGTACATTAATATTTAATAAGATATTACAAATATGTACAAGTATGTGTATGCGTGTAAGTGCTCTTAAGTAGTTAGATACGTCTCAAGACTCGAATAAGACTTAAACAAGTGACTGACAAAGTCCTCAAACTAACTTCTTGACCGACTGGCAACCCGAACAGTCTGCTTGAACAACAAAGAATGCTAAGCCCAATAGCAATGCAATATCAAGCGACTGCGACACAGAATCAGGAACTGGGAAATAATATAACGACACTAAGTAGGGACCATCTGCAGATCCTCCACAAAAGTTACAAACTTCCATAATACTGAATCTATGTTCAGCATAGGTAAAACTGTGATTGTGACAATACACAGGAACCAGTACAAAATTAGGTCAGAAGCTATAGCTAAGGACCTGAGATGTTCAGAGTGTCTATGTGACACACAACCTCAGTACAACGTCGAAAATCACAAAGTCTATACAATGTTCTGTGAACAAAGTTCTACAGAACTAACAAGAATAATGAGACAGACAATCTGTCCAACCAGCAAGCGAGTCTCTCGCAGACTGAATACTTCACACGAGGTGAGGACACCCCCCCCCCCTCGATCACGTGATAGCTACGTGGACAACTGCAGCTCAGAAGCCGGCAGTATAACGAGCGACAAGCGATAATTACAGTAGTTTGACAATCAAGACTAACTGAGCACATTTTATATACATCCTAACAACATAAGTCAAATAAGAATATAAAGCAATATATTTACGATTTAGCTATTATCGCAAATATAAGCAATATAAAATTAAATGAAAAGGTAATATACATTATATATACATAATAATCATTGTAACCCATTCAGGGGTTGCAACAGTGGGAAGGTGGGGGAAGATGGTGGGAAGGTGGGGGAAGATGGTGGGAAGGTGGGGGAAGATGGTGGGAAGGTGGGGGAATATGGTGGGAAGGTGGGGGAAGATGGTGGGAAGGTGGGGGAAGATGGTGCGAAGGTGGGGGAAGATGGTGCGAAGGTGGGGGAAGATGGTGGGAAGGTGGGGGACGATGGTGCGAAGGTGGGGGACGAAGGTGCGAAGGTGGGGGAAGATGGTGGGAAGGTGGGGGAAGATGGTGCGATGGTGGGGTAAGTTGGTGGGACGGTGGGGGAAGATGGTGGGAAGGTGGGGGAAGATGGTGGGAAGGTGACCCTGGAGGCTGGTTGATGCTCTGTCAGTTTAAGGAATTGTAACTGCCCTCCACTTCCCTTCCTTTCCCTTTCCTTCACTTCCCTTCCCTTCCCTTCATTTCCCTTTCTTTCCCTTCGGTTCCCTTCACTTCCCTTTCCTTCCCTCCTCTTCCTTCAACTTCCCTTCCTCGGCTCAGTTCTGATAACCTATTTCACAGCCGCTGTATGACCCCTACGGGCTTACTGCTCCTATAATGAATGCTCTATTAAGTACTTTAATACAGAGTTATGTAGAAGTTCGTTTTAAAACAAATTATAAAGTTAATATAAAGTATTTATTTTTACTTTATATATATATATATATATATATATATATATATATATATATATATATATATATATATATATATATATATATATATATATATATATATATATATATATATATATAAAAAGCAATTACGGATAATAAGAGACTTATATTTCACAGCTACACTGAATGGTGTCTCACCTGACGCTTCAGGTAGGTAGAATAATCCCAGGTGGCATCTTAACTTGCAGGAGGTGGGCAGCATAACTCCAGGGAGGGAAAGGAATGTGTACCGGAGGACTGAGAGACGCCATCACTCCAGAACCTACAGAAACACTGACAGCTGTGGGACAGTGGGTCGGGGAGGTCAGTCAGGGAGGTTGTAGCACCTCCACTCCCTCGCCTGTTATCCAGAAACTGATGGGATATATGTACCGAGAGGTGCATTTCTCTAGGGGTATATATGCTTACACTTTATCTGGATTCCTATTTTAGGGATTAAAGTATTCCTGTCTGGTGGTGAAAAGGTTACATGCAGCCTTAGTGTCTCTGGTGTAGTCGACGGACATTAAACCATCTTAATCAATCGTTAACTAGAGACAAACTATGTAAGAAGAGCCTTATACAAATTTTCTATATATGATCCAAAACGCATCAGTGATTTACATTAGTTTCTCAAGGGAATTTAATATAAAAATAATTAAATGTGTAAATTTGCTAGAAATCACTTGACGTCTCGTTCACCCTGTTAACAGACACTTCACGCATTCATTGCTGCTGAAAGGTCGTGTTCAGCAGTTTATTTCAGTGTAAGAGAGAGAACACATGCAGCTTGACTCTTGAGTTACCCAGGACAGTGCATCGAGATACAGTGACATGCATGAAAGCTTCATAATAAAAATATTTACAATAATCTGGTTGAAAGTCTGCTTCTCTTCCTTGCTCTCTCTCTCTCTCTCTCTCGTTTATGCACTTCTCCCCCTTCTCTCTGTCCTGGACTGCCTCCCGCAGGAGCAAATCTTAAGATTCACAGCGTGTACACACATATTTTTGGTCCTCCTTCTTCTGCTGCCTCGAGATCAATGGCTCTTGGTCCCTCCAGAGGTTGTTTACGCTCCCGTTTTTACTGCGTCTTATTCTTTCGCACCTTTCCTACGACTGTTCTGTGATTCTATTCAGGGGCTTGTAGCTCCCTGCCCCGGGCTGCCAGGTTTTGGAACCTGTTATTTAATCCTGAGCTTTGAGACCCTTTAGTGGGTGATATATATATATATATATATATATATGTAATTTTAATGTATTAATCATTGATAGACATTAGAAATGTTGTAAAATGTTGTTTTGTGTATAATTTCATAGTGCCCTACTTGTCCCTTCAAGAGAGCTGTTTAATGTGAAGACTGGACCTGTTCTTCCCTTACCTGGACTGAGTTTGACTGCCTCCTCTTTCCCCTAGAAGCTGTATGATTCCTGGGGATTTAGGGCAGGCTGTATCCTCCTAACTACAGGAAGGTATACTCTGATACCGCCATTCTATTTCTACATTCATTGAAGATTACTACCTCGGATATTTTATGCCCAGAAGACATAACAAGGCAGCGGAGATTATTCCATTGTGTAGTTGGTCAGGCAACGCATGTCGCATTATCCCACAGGGAACGTTTTCTTTGTTATTGTTGTTGAATGTATTTGTTATAGTTAGCCTTTTGTTACGTTACGCCCAAAATATGGACGTACCGGCAGTAGTAGCTACTGTTGTTATTATGGAGATGATGGACATAGTAGGTGCAAGCTTAAACAGTTGTATGAATATTGTGTACAAGTTATAGCCTGATGGGGTACACTTCTTGGTGGGGTACACTTCCTAGTGAGGTACACCTGGTGGGGTACGCCTGGTGTACACCTGGTGGGGTGCACTTCCTGATTGGGTACACCTGGTGGGGTACACTTCCTAGTGGGGTACACCTGGTGGGGTACACTTCCTAGTGGGGTACACCTGGTGGGGTACACTTCCTGGTGGGGTACACTTCCTAGTGGGGTACACCTGGTGGGGTACACTTCCTAGTGGGGTACACCTGGTGGGGTACACTTCCTGGTGGGGTACACCTGGTGGGGTGCACCACAAGGATAGCATCCTGCTGGTGTCAACTATGGCTGCTGATCAGCAAAGCCAAGTTCATCTTTGTGACATAGATGTATGTATATGCATTAGCTTTTATGACTAAATTAATCTATTTTCACTTCCTTGTCTTATTGCATTGTCGCCATAATGATTTCTATGAAATTATGAGTGGTCATGTCCAGGGTCTACACTGCATTCCCGAGTCAGTCATATAACAACGCTTCCTCCCACCCAGGGTTATAACTACGACCATTAATTTTTAAAGGTTCATAAAACGTTCTTTGTCATCGGTCAGGAGCGTGAGCAAATTTAGTCGAAAAGGGAAATATCCCCACCATTTGTGCCGAAAGATGTTGGATTCTTAGTCAGCCTGATGGGAGTGGCACCCCTTCCCAGAGAAGAGGGCTTCCTCCTACACGGAAGGGCACAAACCAACAGCCCCACCACCACCTGAAGGTGATAATTAAAACATACTTATCGAGAGGATCGAGCTTCCGCTACTTCTTGTGTTGAATTTTTTTTTTTTATTTTATTTAAAACAACACAATACATTAAATAGATAAAAGAACACAGTATCAGTTCTTACACAAAATTACAAATTTCATTGTCTAAATGAACACAGACGATTAACGTTGTGTTGCCACAAACTGTCCCTCATCCCCTATACATTATATCCCATGTTACTATGTTAAGTTAAGATTACACAAGATGACATAATATTCATCATTATTATTATTATAACCAAAGATGACCCCAAAACTACAATCTGCATTATTTTTTCCACTTTGTTATTTATATATCCTTCATACAGAATCCTTACAAATGCCATAACTGATTCTGTAACACTGTTAATTTTATATTTCCATACACTTGTCACGATTACCGTTAATTTTGATAGATCTGATCCTGACAGAAAAATTTTACTAATCTTCCCCCTTCACCCAGAAGCAAAGAAACTAATATCACCAACAGATTGGGATATATACAAACTTTTACTAGAGTTCATCAAATGTTACATTGCTATGTTGACAATGGAGTGTATCACCACCTCTAAAGAATGTACATTATTATATTTCCCTAATAAAAAAAAAACAGAAATTTACTATACATGAGAGTTGTTTAATAACCACTAACTTGTTTATCTGATATATTATGAACTCAGCCATAAAGATAAATTAACCCTAGTCACCAGTTTACTGTACACTGTATCATGTTTTCCTCATAATAACTCCAAACACAGGGAGCCTTCTTATCGTTGAGAAAATTGCATTCATACACCACACACTACATTTACACACATGCACCTCCATACCCAGAGCCATTCACACTTGAACACCCAGGTGTTCTTGTGCCATCCCTGCACCCACTAAACGTTGAACCATTACACAAAAGTTAAAAAACACGCTAAGTGAATACAAATTTAAATATTATCTATAAAACTTTGTACACAGAAACAACACAACACTTGTTATTCGTAATTGTTTGTGGCATATATACAAACTTTTACCATCATCCATCAGATGATACATTACTAATTTGACACAGGAGTGTCTCACCACTAAAAAAAAAAAAAAAAAAAATTAGATAATAAAAAAAAAAAAAAAAAAAAAAAAAAAAAAAACACAAATTACTGTACATGAAAATTTAAGAACCAAGAAATCGTTCATCTGATATATTATGATCTAAGCCAGAAAGTTAAACTAACCCTGAACATCATTTTACCTGACATGAGTTCCTCATAATAACGCCACACACCGGGAGTTTTCCTATCTTATAATACATTACTTTTAACACAAACACTACATTCACACACATTCACCTCCATACCCAAAGCAATTCACATGTGCACACAGTTTTACGTGTTCCATTCCTACAACAGCAACCGGAATCAGACTAGTTACCACCCAACCATAATCCATTACACTACATACCATCCACCCTTGTCATTCGCTAAAACCATTCCCATATACGCCACCACCACTGAAAACCCCTGAAAACCCGACTACCAAAGAATACCAGTCCCCTACATGGTTATCACTGTACCAATTGCTGGAGACGACTGACTGTAATCTCTCTGTAGTTCTCTGGAAAACAAGCTCCCCACTGACTCCCATAAATAAGTTTGTTCCTACGAGCAGTCCTGTATATACGCGCTGCAATTGCCTTAATTCGAATCCTACCCCCAGCATCTCTCATTCCCCAGGAAATATACAGAAAATCCACTACCACATACATAATCGCCCTTTTTACCTCCCGTGATACCCCTTTTACCTCTAATGTTAAAGCTCGCAGGGTCTCTACATTACCCCCACCTAACAGACGAAAAACCCTCGCCAACCACATCCGTACCTCCCTCAATTCTTCACAAAAATAAACTGCATGAAATGCCGTTTCCAGCTCACCACACTGACTGCAGGACGGTTCCCTCACCAAACCCATTAAACTCAAAACTGCTTTTGAAGCTAGGATCCCCATCATGAATCTGTATACCAACTCACGTACCCTAGGCATTAACCTGAGCCTCCTGAAGTCTTCCCATATCGTCCCCCAATCATACAATGGATAGACCGATACGCCCTGCAGGATTTCCTTCCTCCCACTCAATGATACCAAACGCCCCACTTTAAGTCGCTCAACATCTTTAACCAATAACAAAACCCTCAGCATATCCTCACATTCAATTAACTCTTTACCTCCCCACCATCTCCGCACATCCCCCATCACCTTCCCCACTCTTACCCCTCTTTCCCCTCCAGCCCTAACGAATGACTGTTTTACATATATCGCTTTCACCCTCGGCCCCAGTGCTAAAAGACCCACACCCCCTCTGCGTACATTCGACATCACCACTTCCTTGCTCAACCATGCTCTCCCAAAACCCCAAACATAACGTAGAGCACGTCTCTGTATTTCTTGTACGTCCTGTGTTCTCAAAGGATACACTTCCGCTATACCCCAAACCTTACTGTAAACCAGCGAATTAACTATTACCGCCCTCTGCTGTAATGTGACATCTCCCGCCCGTAAACCCCTTAATCTACTCACTACTTTCTCCACTACCCTCTCTGAATTTACCTGCCTAGCCTCCTGCGCATTCGCCATGTATAAAACTCCACAAATCTTCAAATTATCCACCACTGCCCACCCAAACTCCAACCCCAAGCCCCCCCCCACCCAAGCACCCACCTCCAGTAAACACGATTTCGCCCTATTTACTCTCATTCCCGACACCTCCCCAAAAATCCCCAACACCCTCCCCACCATACGCAATTCCTCCACCCCTTCTATCAGGATAGTGGTATCATCCACATACCCCACAATGCCTGAGCGCCCTTCCCTCTCCCCATTTAAAGCTCCCACCCCCTCAACGAGCCCATAGAACGGATGTTGCATGCACGCAAACAGAATTTGTGAAAGAGGGCACCCCTGCCGTAATCCCCTCTCCATTTTAACCAGCCTTCCCAATCTGCCATTAACTTGGACCCGTACCATAGCCGCTGAGTATAGCGTATCAACCCACCTCGCCACTCCCAGTCCAAACCCCAGACGCAACAAACAAGCCCTCAAAAATTTTCTATTCACACAGTCATATGCATTCTCCCAATCAATACCCAAAAGTCCTCCCCCCTCGCAACCCTCCAAAAAGTCCCTTATGCGCCCATGCCCAACTCTCATACTTCGTCCCGGTATACCCATCTGTCCCCTATGTACAACCGCACCAATTACCTTCTTCATCCTATTACCTAATATCTTTGCAAAAATCTTGTAGTCAGAACACATTAGTGAGATAGCTCTATACGCACTTAAAACAATTCCCACTTGCTTTTTCCGAACCAACACCACCACTCCAATACTTTGTGTCTGACTTAGCTTGCCCTCCCGCAGCATACAATTCATGACCTCCACCAGACAAGTCTTAATATGCTCCCAATGAACTCTGTAAAAATCATTTGAAATCCCATCGATGCCCGGCGCTTTTCCAGTACTCATGTTAAACACTGCCTCCTCAACTTCCCCCACACTAATCGCTCCTCCCATCTCCATCCCCTCCACTTCTTTCTGCCCTAACCCACACCCCCCCTCCAACACTTCCTCAAAAGCATCGCCCTCCCCCCCCTTTCTCCATTTCTCTCGAAACCAGAAATCAGTATAATTACTCATGCCTTCTGTAGTAGTAAGCACCTGTCCCTTATGATATCCACCCATATCCTCACTAACCTCTAATTGCAAAATAGTTGACTCCTTCTGCCTTACCCTAAAACGTCTTAAAACACTTCCCGAAGGTTTATCCCCCCACAATACAGCCTCCAATCCTGCCCTCACACGCACAGCATCAAATCTGTCATTGTGTATCTCCGCCAGTCTACCTCTAAGTTGCTCCACGGTCCCATACTGCTTCCCCACTTCCTCCTCATAACACTCGTTCAGCTGACATTCCAAATAATTCTGTAACCCATACCTCCACCTGGCCTCTTCCCGTCCCCTATTTTTAAAGAATCCAGCAATACCCGGCTTAGCTCGCTTCTCCCACCATTCCAAGACACACGACCCCACATCCCTTGATCCCAAAAAAGAGTGCCACCAATCCCCAAAAGCCTCATTCACCCCCTCCCCCTTCACAAGTCTCGCATTTAATTTCCAATAACCAGTGTGTATCCTAACCATACCCTCCCAATCAAGATCCGCAATAACCGCCCTGTGGTCCGAAAACCCCACATCGAAGGTCCTAACTCCCAGAACTCTTATTGCCTCCGTAGCATAGAGCCTATCCAGACGTGCAGCATAACCCCTTCGTACAAATGTATACTCAATCCTCCAACCACCCCTCCCCACTACATCTAAAACTCCCACATCCCCCAACACATTGCGTAAAAACCCCAACACACCCCGCCCCCCTCGGTTCCACATCACCCTGTCGTATGACACAATTCCAATCTCCTCCTATCACAGTAACTAAAGGCAATCCCCTCAAATAAAAAAGCAAAACATCCCTCACGAAAGTTACCTTAACTGCTGCATTTCCATCCGCTGGCATGTATACTCCTATAAAACAAACACTTGTCTCACCCCACTCTCCCTCTACCCGCACCACCCTTCCACCCCCACCCTCCTCCCACCCCAACACACGCAAGGGACTGGTTTCCTTCACAGCCACAGCAACCCCCCCTTTTAACCTCACCGATCCACTCACATATAACTTATAACCCTTCAAGCGCAACTCACATCCAAACTTGTAATTATGCTCCTGTATGAAACATATATCCACATCAAATCTCCTTAAAAACCATTCCATCCACACTCTCTTAATCTCAGCTCTCAGGCCGTTAACATTAATGGTGACCACCTTGAATTATTACAATAAAGGCGGCTTTCCCCGCCGCTTTTGAAGGTTGCTTGAAAGACGTGGTTGTTGACTATAGCCACGTTTGTCACTTGGTCTATCCAGACCTCCGTTTCCCCCCTTTTCCTTCGACCCTTGCAGCACCACAGAACCGGTGCCACCATTACTCGGTAGCTCTAGCCCAGTCTTCCAAGGTTTCTTTCCAGATCTCTGCCCTGGCGTTAAGATATCTTCCATATCAGACGTCCCAGCTGCTCGCTTACGTGTGCCACCTCCACACGTTGCCTCAGCATCCATGTCCTCCTGGTGCACCTCAACCTCCACCGTGTGCTGCTTACTCTCGTTGCACAAGGTGTTCCCACACTTTTGTGCAGCTGCTACCCCCTCCAATACCCTCCCGTCCTTCTCCCCTTCCTGACTGTCTTCCACCTCCCCCAAGAAGTCTTTCAAGACCTCGTCCAACAGACCATCCTGTTGTAAGTCACTTCTGTCAACAGTCTCATCCGTAGAAGGTCGCTCAGACACAGTTCCCACAGGTAACGTGTCGCACGCTCCCATCTCCGACTCCGCTCTGTCTACTTCTTCACTCCAACTTCCAGACGCCTGTCTTGCAGCTTCACCTGTCGCAGGTGCCAAGGAGAGCAGCTGTCGTTCCACAGTTGTTGGCACCTGTTCCCTCCGTCCCTGCCTTTGATGACATTGGGCCGCCATATGGTCATAAGACCCGCACAGCCTACATGTCCGACGCTGTCCTGCATAATATACATAAACCTGTGTTCTGAACTCTTCCATCAGAACGTACGATGGTATAGGTTGTCTCAATGTCATCTTCAATGTGAAAGACCCCTCTGGCAGCCCCATATAAGGCCCATCCTTCCACACTCCCAACTGTGCCGAATGGATCTTGCCATACCTACGGAATACCTCCACAACATCATATTCCAAGGCCTCAAAGGGGACATTTCTCACCTTTACCCACGTTACATAGCTTGATACGTCATGTAGGCAGACCTCCACTGCAGAATTAACGGTCATCCTCTTTTCTTGAAACGCGTCGACTATGCTGGCGTAAAACCCAGCACTCTTGAACTTGATGAAGATCCTGTACACTCCATTCACTGCTACACCATACAACTCTTCGTTTGGTATGCCATATACATCGCGGATAATACTTGGCAGCAGCACCTGCATTGTAGAACTACTCAGGGCACCACGTACCAGCACCACACAGACAGTATTCACCCTGCGTCCATGTCTGTCCGCCATTTTGATTGCTCAAAACAGGTAAACTGCGCAGAAAATCAACTGAATCGGGAGCGCCTGCGCAGCACGTCCACTCGGCCCGGAAGCGAAGAGGACAATACACTTCCTGATTGGGTACACCTGGTGGGGTACACTTCCTAGTGGGGTACACCTGGTGGGGTACACTTCCTGGCGGGGTACACTTCCTAGTGGGGTACACCTGGTGGGGTACACTTCCTGGCGGGGTACACTTCCTAGTGGGGTACACCTGGTGGGGTACACTTCTGGTGGGGTGCACCACAAGGATAGCATCCTGCTGGTGTCAACTATGGCTGCTGATCAACAAAGCCAAGTTCATCTATGTGACATAGATGTATGTATATGCATTAGCTTTTATGACTAAATTAATCTATTTTCACTTCCTTGTCTTATTGCATTGTCGCCATAATGATTTCTATGAAATTATGAGTGGTCATGTCCAGGGTCTACACTGCATTCCCGAGTCAGTCATACAACAACGCTTCCTCCCACCCAGGGTTATAACTACGACCATTAATTTTTAAAGGTTCATAAAACGTTCTTTGTCATCGGTCAGGAGCGTGAGCAAATTTAGTCGAAAGGGGAAATATCCCCACCATTTGTGCCGAAAGATGTTGGATTCTTAGTCAGCCTGATGGGAGTGGCACCCCTTCCCAGAGAAGAGGGCTTCCTCCTACACGGAAGGGCACAAACCAACAGCCCCACCACCACCACCTGAAGGTGATAATTAAAACATACTTATCGAGAGGATCGAGCTTCCGCTACTTCTTGTATTGAATTACCCACACGCTTTAGAGCTTCACGTAATGTGAGGGTTGCCTCTCCTGTGCTAAAGATTTCTTCACACTGGATCCGTCATCAGCGACAGGAGTAAACACCCTGCCGGTGTAAACTGCTGGAGAGTTACATGGTCACCCTGCCAGTGTAAACTGTTGGAGAGTTACATGGTCACCCTGCCAGTGTAAACTGGTGGAGAGTTACATGGTCACCCTGCCGGTGTAAACTGTTGGAGAGTTACATGGTCACCCTGCCGGTGTAAACTGTTGGAGAGTGACATGGTCACCCTGCCAGTGTCAACTGTTGGAGAGTTACATGGTCACCCTGCCAGTGTAAACTGTTGGAGAGTTACATGGTCAACCTGCCAGTATAAACTGTTGGAGAGTGACATGGTCACCCTGCCGGTGTAAACTGGTGGAGAGTTACATGGTCACCCTGCCAGTGTAAACTGGTGGAGAGTTACATGGTCACCCTGCCAGTGTAAACTGCTGGAGAGTTACATGGTCACCCTGCCAGTGTAAACTGTTGGAGAGTTACATGGTCACCCTGCCAGTGTAAACTGTTGGAGAGTTACATGGTCACCCTGCCAGTGTAAACTATTGGAGAGTTACATGGTCACCCTGCCAGTGTAAACTGTTGGAGAGTTACATGGTCACCCTGCCAGTGTAAACTGTTGGAGAGTTACATGGTCACCCTGCCAGTGTAAACTATTGGAGAGTTACATGGTCACCCTGCCAGTGTAAACTGTTGAAGAGTGACATGGTCACCCTGCCAGTGTAAACTGTTGGAGAGTTACATGGTCACCCTGCCAGTGTAAACTGTTGGAGAGTGACATGGTCACCCTGCCAGTGTAAACTGTTGGAGAGTTACATGGTCACCCTGCCAGTGTAAACTGCTGGAGAGTTACATGGTCACCCTGCCAGTGTAAACTGCTGGAGAGTTACATGGTCACCCTACCAGTGTAAACTGCTGGAGAGTTACATGGTCACCCTACCAGTGTAAACTGCTGGAGAGTTACATGTTCACCCTACCAGCGTAAACTGTTGGAGAGTGACATGGTCACCCTGCCGGTGTAAACTGGTGGAGAGTTACATGGTCACCCTGCCAGTGTAAACTGGTGGAGAGTTACATGGTCACCCTGCCAGTGTAAACTGCTGGAGAGTTACATGGTTACCCTGCCAGTGTAAACTATTGGAGAGTTACATGGTCACCCTGCCAGTGTAAACTGCTGGAGAGTTACATGGTCACCCTGCCAGTGTAAACTGCTGGAGAGTTACATGGTCACCCTACCAGTGTAAACTGCTGGAGAGTTACATGGTCACCTTACCAGTGTAAACTGCTGGAGAGTTACATGGTCACCCTGCCAGTGTAAACTGCTGGAGAGTTACATGGTCACCTTACCAGTGTAAACTGCTGGAGAGTTACATGGTCACCCTACCAGTGTAAACTGTTGGAGAGTTACATGGTCACCCTGCCAGTGTAAACTGCTGGAGAGTTACATGGTCACCCTACCAGTGTAAACTGTTGGAGAGTGACATGGTCACCCTGCCAGTGTAAACTGTTGGAGAGTTACATGGTTACCCTGCCAGTGTAAACTGCTGGAGAGTTACATGGTCACCCTGCCAGTGTAAACTGTTGGAGAGTTACATGGTCACCCTGCCAGTGTAAACTGCTGGAGAGTTACATGGTCACCCTGCCAGTGTAAAATGCTGGAGAGTTACATGGTCACCCTACCAGTGTAAACTGCTGGAGAGTTACATGGTCACCCTACCAGTGTAAACTGTTGGAGAGTGACATGGTCACCCTGCCAGTGTAAACTGTTGGAGAGTGACATGGTCACCCTGCCAGTGTAAACTGCTGGAGAGTTACATGGTCACCCTACCAGTGTAAACTGCTGGAGAGTGACATGGTCACCCTGCCAGTGTAAACTGTTGGAGAGTGACATGGTCACCCTGCCAGTGTAAACTGCTGGAGAGTGACATGGTCACCCTGCCAGTGTAAACTGTTGGAGAGTTACATGGTCACCCTACCAGTGTAAACTGTTGGAGAGTGACATGGTCACCCTACCAGTGTAAACTGTTGGAGAGTGACATGGTCACCCTGCCAGTGTAAACTGTTGGAGAGTGACATGGTCACCCTGCCAGTGTAAACTGTTGGAGAACTTCTTTGATTACTTCACTAATTCAAACAAAGGCATTGCCATATATTGTATTTTCTGGCGTATAAGGCGCGCCTTTTTCCCACAAGTCCTGGAAAATCAGCCTGCGCCTTATATGCTCAAGGATAGGTCACGGGAAGGCTTTAGCGTAAAGTAAGAGGATAATTAACTCTTGAATATGATTACTGATTTACTATTATGATATTTCTATCGTGCGCCTTATATGCCGGAAATTACATTAACACGAGTTTTATCACATAACACATCAATAAGGGGATAATGAAGGCGGCGGTAACAACATCATGATTTATTTGTCATATAAATTTTACAAAAATACAAAGTCGCTACCGTCAGAGGCCAGACCAACACCTCTTCTCCGACCTCCAGCAGCAGGTGGTCAAGAATTTTACACTGTTGAATCAGCACTTTACCAAAGCTCTTATGGCATACCACTGTTGCTTTGACTAACACTCTGGTCAACTTCTCTGGAAACCATGTTACAAATGTTTGTATGCGCATACCTTTGTGTTTCTGTGTAATTAAATATTCATCCGCAAGTCACCACACGAAAAATATGAATATTTCTCATGCTCTTTCATACAGGGTACTTACATCATCAGAGGAATGTAGAACACAGTTCTTTAGTCTCCTCATGATGCAAATATACGAATTCTTCTGGAAATTAGTTATTTTTATAACTGACCTGCAGCTACAACTTAAGTGGTATTTTGTATATATATAAATGTCGTGCCGAATAGGTAAAATTGGTCAATTAGCAAGAACTCATTTAAAATTAAGTTCTTTCTAAAATTTTCTCTTATACGTTTAAATTTTTTTTCATGTTAATGTAAAAATTAGTGATTTTGTACCAAAAGAACATTAGAAAACTTACCTAACTTTATTATAACAAGCGCAATTTAATTTAGTCTGATCCAACTAAATATGTTTCAGATAAGTTTACAATAATTTAATAATAAAGAAACACAATGAAATATATTTTTTCGTTAGGTTCAGAATGATTTTTGCGAAAGTATTGCATACACAAATTTTCGCTTCCCTTATTCGGCAGGAAGAACGTTGCTATTTAAGCCAAAATCGCAAGTTTTACCTATTCGGCATGACATCATATATATAATTATATATATATATATATATAATATATATATAATTATATATATATATATATATATATATATATATATATATATATATATATATATATATATATATATATATATATATATATATATATATATATAATGTCGTGCCGAATATGTAAAACTGGTCAGTTAGCAAGAACTCATTTAAAATTAAGTCCTTTGTGAAATTTTCTCTTATACGTTTAAAGATATATTTTTTTCATTAATGTTAATGTAAAAAAAATTAATTTTGCACCAAAAGAATCTTAGAAAACTTACCTAACCTTATTATAACAAGAACAATTTATTTTAGCCTAACTCAACTAAATATATTTTAAATACGTTTACAACAATTTAGTACTAAACAAACACAATCAAATATATTTTTTTCGTTAGATTCAGAATGATTTAGGCGAAATTATTGCATACACAAATTTTCACTTGTCCTATATGGCAAGATGAGCGTTGCTATTTAAGCCAAGATCGCAAGTTCTGCCTATTCGGCACGACATATATATATATATATATATATATATATATATATATATATATATATATATATAGCGCAGGACTAATATGGTGTCTCCTGCATAGAATTTATGATTATCAGAAGAACAAGGAACACATATAATAATGAGAAAAACAAATCACGTACTTAATTTTCAGATTGTTACATTCACGTTATGGTAAAATTTAGTTTGTTTTACAGAGGGTTGACTGTGATCAGGAGAGCTAGTTGCAAGACTGCTAGGGAGTGCCTGCCTAACTTATTATTGTAGTGTTCGCGGGTAAGGCTTACATCCGTAAAGGTTAAACAGAGTCTAGGGAATGAGAGTTAATCAGGTTTAATCCCAGGAAGGAAAGGGTGTCTCCGGTTCTACGGACCAAGAGCCCTTCGCCACCATCAAGCTGGCCCTGCACGTCTCTAACTTGGCCCATGACGATTAGCAAGTACAGTGAGGCGCAGTGTCCAGAGTACCTCTTCACATGGTCGTTGCTGCATCAGTACAAGACTTGGGACGAGGATCAGGTCAGCTTCTTCCGGTGTGACTTTTGACTTTGTTTCTAGCTTTCTTGCTCATATGTATAAACATTATTCAACGTAATGCAACATTTATTATTTTTTAATCGACTGGTATTCTAAAAATCAAAAACGAAAATTGGACGCAAAAAACTTTCATCTCACACAAAGTCTTATTATGTACCTGAAGCCTCCCTGACGAGGCTTTCACTCTAATGACTTGTTCTAAGCAGGTTTACAGCGGTGGAATTCTTGGTGAAGATCATTTTTAATCACACAACCCAACTACTGTAAATGTATGGTATACAATACCAACAAGATGAAGGATTAGACACATGTGCAACATTTGGGTATTATAGACGTTTCACCCTCTGGTGGTTTTATCAACACAAAATCAAGGACATAATGGGAAGGCAATAGAACTATATACAAAAGACAGGTAATCAGTCCCTCCGGTGCTCTTTTGCATAAAGTTCTATAGTCTTCCCATTATGTCCTTGAATTTGTATAAAGTTACTGGATGGTGAAACGTCCACAATAAAGATACCCAGACGTTGCACATGTGTCTAATTCTTCAACCCAACTACTGTACACAATGTGCTAAAATAAATACACGAATCGTGTTTAGAAAAAGTGAGAAAGAAGAGAAGAAAAAGATAAATCTGTAAAATGATTATCTGGACAAAATAATGTTGACAGTTTACGCTGTTTATAAATAAATCTTATATTAATCTTAGCACGTTGAAATTATTATTGGTATGATATGGTAAGGAAAAATGTAAGTAGCTGTATACACTTAAGGATATTTTGGTAATTTTATATGTGAACTAAGTCACTTATTTGGTCTTGAAGGCACGTGGTGGCTCGGGAATGGGCATGGGGATTGTTATATCCAGGGATTCTGGGAGTATTGTGTTTGTAAGCCTGTCGCTGATTGGTGCAGGAAGTGGGTCTGGGTACACTGCGGGTGTAGTCATGTCTCCGTTCTGACCACTGGACTTGTGGATGTCACAGCGAATTGTTGTGATTGGTGGAGAGGTGTTTGTTTTGCCTTTGTTGACCGGTGATTGGATGGAATGGGAACCAGTAGGGTCCCACGACTCCAGTATTTGGGCCACCTCACGAAACCCTCCCAGAAGTTTGGTGCTGCCGCTGCATGTCTCAAGACCTGAAGTTGCAAGGAAAGTGACTCGTTATTGCACTTTCTAAAATTGTTTTTTTTTTGAGGAAACACTGCCCATTTAGTACACCTTTAAATTACTTTTATTAATTATATATATTAAGTGCTAATACTATCGATATCTGAAGAACGAATTTTCAATTTATTGTAAAATTTACAGTAAAAATATAAGAGGATCTGCTACTGCCTAGCTGCTCGATGAGGTTAAGGTACAGCTCCTGGGCTTACTTTTTTTTATAATAACTGTGATTGTGGTTGAATTGCCTCCAACTAGACATTTAGGAGACTGAACTCCAGCTCTGGAGCCTGCTACTAACCTCGCTGGGTTCGAGAGCGCGCAGAGTCCCAGTTCTGAGTCCTGATGTTTAGCTACCGTGTTTACGTCCAGCTCATGTGGAACTTATATAGTTGTTTGAAAAAGTTGAACTCCAGCTTTAAGCTGTTTAAAGAGATGAGAGCTAGGTTATACCAGTATAAAGGGCTGAATTCCAGCTTCTGGGTCTGCTGATAACCTAGTTTTGTTCGTGAATTTTTAAGCTCCAGCTTGTGCGTCTACGAATAAGGTGTAGCTTGTATGTGCAGGGATTGAGATCCAGCTTCTGGGCCACGCTTCGTAACTGTTTGAGGGGAGAGTTAGCCTCCAGCTCCAGAACCTGCTGCTTATCTAGTCTAATATTTCTCAATTTAAATTGTCACATTCAAAAACTCGTTGAAACGTCCATAAAACTTGCTCTCATACACTTAGAAGTCCCTCCCATACCTCTCCATCACCCTTAAAACTCCCTCCTATATGCTTGCAACACCCACGCACCAACAATTCCATCCTACACTCCTACTACGCCCTCATAACTTTCCTACACGCTGCCCCACATACCATTTCTGTACTTCTCCAAAATACACCTGCACTCTTTACACACACACACACACACACACACACACACACACACACACACACACACACACACACACACACACACACACACACACACACACACACACACATTGAAAAGACTGGAAAAAAAGAGGAAGGGAAACGATTCTAGAATTTATATCTACCATTTTCCTCTTTCATGAGATACTGTAGTAAGGGACACAAACCCCGGGCACCTTCCTCACTCTCACCCACATCGATACATACCTAGTTAATTTAATAGTCAGTACCTTGTTATGATTCTTTTCTGGTTAGGCCTGCAGGAGAGAGAACAAGGGAAAGGTACCTGTCTTTTACGCGTTTGTCTAGGGTACGGAGACCTGAGCCTCTACTACACCTTACGCTATATGACCCACGCGGATAATTATAATGATACTACTACTACTACTAATAATAAAAATAATAATAATGAATATTCCTTCCCTTCTACACTTATGGTTCCCTCCTGGTTAGACCTGCAGGAGAGAGAACAGGGGAAACATCCCTATCTTCTGCCCTCCCTTCCTTCCCTTCTACACTTTAGGAAAAAAACTAGCAACATTTTTTTCCCTTCCTCTCCTCCTGCGGGACTTACAAGAAGAAAGTGATCCAGGAGAAGATCCTTCACCTTCGTAAGCGTAGTTTCTCAGGTCGTCGCTGACAGGAGAGTTACCCAGCCCTCCTCTACAGCTGCCGTTCTTGCTGCTTCCTCTCCTGTCGCTGCCGCCCATGCTTTCGCTGCCGCCCATACTACCCGCTCGCCGGTGACTCCCGTCCGTCGAAAACTGGGTTCCATCCTGCTTGTGGGTCTTGGTGATACTGGCTACGGAGGAGGCGTCTACTTGCAGCACATCCACGTCTGTGCCAGAGCAAACCCGTATCTTGATTCATTTTAATGTATATTTGGGCTGAATTTTTTTTAAATATTTAATGTGTGTCTAGTACATGGGAAGCCTGGCTGCTGGCGTAGGGTTTCTGTCTGGCGACGAAGGATCGAGCCTCTATCACTTGAGAAAAATGACCCATACGGGTTTAATTCATAACAGTAATACAAGGTGAAATACCTGGGAATGAAAGATAGCATAAGATCTTAGAGTCAACAGCGAGGTTATGTGCTGAGAACGACTGCCTTCACCTGCCCACCTCTCCACATAGTTTGGTGCTGGGGTGTGAGAATCTTTACAGAGCTCTGAGTGGCATAGCTCCAGCACTCTGTATATACAATAATCCTCTTGCCTGAATCTTATACGTAGTTTATTTGTATTAAAGTCTGTTGTGTTCAGGTAAAACATTAAACCTGAAATTTGTCTAACCAAAAAAATATTCCAATCTTTAAAAGAGGGATTAAAATAAAGTGGATATATAATAAAATATATACACTTCTCAGTGTATATATCCTATATAGAGATGTTTAAATAGTAGATAATTTAATAGGCTTATTAACTGTCAAAATCATGAGCGTCTCAAACTACATTCTAACAATCAGTAAACTTCCATCTCTTACAGTTAAAGATGAAAGTAAACTCTGAATATATTCACAGTGAAATATACTCCTCTGGCTGTATATAAACTGGGTGATCTGTAGTCATTGCCTGGTGTTAAAAGTATTTTTCTGTTGCCCCGACGCTCGCTGGCTCGCTCGCTCAACTGAAGTAAATATCCAGATAAAACGTTGCCGCCTCTAAATAAATACAGAGGCTCATATTTAAAACAAAATAAAATGTTAATTATTTTTAAAGATAAAAAGTGAAAACTAAGGCTGTAATTGTATATATTTTACATATATGGAAAACAACCACGGTGGGAGTTGAGTGATAGCTCTAGGTCTGTCGTGTTGCGATCAACACATCATGAGGAGCTTGCAATGTTGCAGAAAAGAAGATGAATTAGAAGTAAATACGTTCAGACGAAGCGTGTCTGCACTCGCCTCCTCTGACCACTGTTGTTTGGAATTCATCCTCTTTTCTGCAACAATGTAAGTTCCTCATGTGTTGATTGCAACATGAAGGTCCTAGAGCTATCATTCAACTCCCACTCTGGTTGTTTTGCATCTTGTGTCACTTGTTCGCGATTTTTACATGTTATATATTAAATGGTTATCATCGGTAAAGTAATACCCAGAGTTCACTCTCCATACAGTACTTGTCACATTAATAAATCTTTTCGTTATA
Source organism: Cherax quadricarinatus (assembly GCF_038502225.1). Classification (NCBI taxonomy): domain Eukaryota; kingdom Metazoa; phylum Arthropoda; class Malacostraca; order Decapoda; family Parastacidae; genus Cherax; species Cherax quadricarinatus. The sequence continues at coordinate 16,253,930 of NC_091307.1, forward strand.
CAAAAAATGACGCGACCTTTATTCCAGAGTCTTGTTATAAAGACTATTTGGCCCTACTTGGTAGTTCTGGTGTTTTATTCGTCAGGAAAAATACATCCTGACGCGGGTTTTAGTGCTTTAATTGTCAGGAAAAATACATGTTGATGCGGATGTTAGTGCTTCAATTGTTGAGAAAAAATACATGCTGACGTGGGTGGTACTTACATGCTGAGCTGTGAAGTTTGAAGCAGCAGCTGGCGTACCCGTGCTAGGGATCCACCCCACTTAGGGAAAAAAAACGAACATGTGACACTGTGTCCTACTTCTACATACTCCTGGGTGTATTTTAGGCATTACCTGCGATGTTGGGTTGTTTTATGCAGGCTGGCTGGCCGTTGGCCTTAGGAGGCTTCAGCAGCTGAAGCTCCAGCAAGCTGGGAGTGTGGTTGCAGGGACCTGCCGACTCCTCTTTACAATTCATGGTGCTCTCCTTCACGTCTGCCATGCCCCTGCGTAGAGCCGAGCGTCTGTTGTGTTGGTGCAGCAGAAAGGCGCAGATCAGTACTGCAAGGGCAAGAACGAAGTGTTTTTACCACCCTACCGCCGCTCACGTTGTTGAGGCATGAAGAATATCGAGTGTGAGAGAGTCGGCAAGGTTGTATTTTATGTGCTCAGTACCAGTCAAAAATACTTCAACCTTAGAATATGGATTAAAGAAAACTCACGGTGTATATACTCTGTATCGCCGTTGGTTGGTAGGGTAACTGGAATTAAAGCCTGTCGACTATACGAGGGTAATTAAAGGCGTGTGTAACCTGTACACTACCAGCCAAGGATAATTTAATTCCTAACTATTATTATTTTCATGGGGAAGCGTTAAACCCATAGGAATCATACAGTACCTGGATTATTATTATAATCAAAAAGAAGCGCTAAGCCACAAGGGCTATACAACGTTTTTTTATGTTAATCTCCAGGGTTTATTACCTGGACCTCAGCAATGAGAGTGGCTACTCTCACCGCTGGGCAACGGCGACCAGTGCTACAGCACCTGGAGAATGGGAGGCAAGTAGGATCGCATCAGGGCAGATCTCAAGAAAGGGTGGGTAAAGCCAGTTCCATGGAATATGCTCTTCTCTTGTGGGGATACACAAGATAATAACCTCTCGGTGCATGGATTATGCTCTGCCAGTGCAATGATGAGTGATACTGACCCTATTTATATATATATATATATATATATATATATATATATATATATATATATATATATATATATATATATATATATATATATGTCGTGCCGAATATGTAAAACTGGTCAATTACCAAGAACTCATTTAAAATTAAGTCCTTTCTAAAATTTTCTCTTATACGTTTAAAGATATATTTTTTTCATTATTGTAAAATTTTAATTTTGCACCAAAAGAATCTTAGAAAACTTACCTAACCTTATTATAACAAGAGCAATTTATTTTAGCCTAACCCAACTAAATATATTTTAAATTTGTTTACAATAATTTAATACTAAACAAACACAGTGAAATATATTTTTTTCGTTACGTTCAGAATGATTTTGGCGAAATTATTGCATACACAAATTTTCACTTGTCCTATATGGCAAGATGAACGTTGCTATTTAAGCCAAGATAGCAAGTTCTGCCTATTCGGCACGACATTATATATATATATATATATATATATATATATATATATATATATATATATATATATATATATATATATATATATATATATATATATATATATATAATGTCGTGCCGAATAGGCAGAACTTGCTATCTTGGCTTAAATAGCAACGCACTTCTTGCCAAAAATTTCTGTATGCAATAACTTCGCAAAAATCATTCTGAACCTAACAAGAAAAATATATTTCATTGTGTTTGTTTATTAAATTATTGTAAACTTACCCAAAACATATTTAGTTGGATTAGGCTAAATTAAACTGCCCTTGTTATAAGGTTAGATAAGTTTTCTAGGGTTTTTTGGTACAAAATTATTTACATTAACATAAATGAAAAAATATATCTTTAATCATACAAGAGAAAATTTTAGAAAGGACTTAATTTTAAATGAGTTCTTGCTAATTGACCAGTTTTACCTATTCGGCACATATATATAAAACTAGGCCAGTGTTCTCACCAGAGATTCAAATTCACTGCTCACCATCCTTGGGCTATTATCTAAATTTTCTGCTAATGGGTTTCACTGTAACATTTGCATTTTCACTTACATACTATAACACCAGGTTTCCACGTGAAATTTATAAAATACGTCGAAGAATAAAAGTCACAATATCGTGGCTGGAACAATTCACAAATAACCCGCACCTAGGAGAGGAAACTTGTGACTATGCTTCGGTCCGTCCTGGACCTGTTTCGGTCATTCCAGGACCGAAACATCGTTATGAGTTTTCTCTAGTAAATGCTGGTTAGGTGTGACGAATACTTTTCTTAGTATATATTTCATACACATGAAAATAATTACTCACGCAGGAGAAATGTGCACCACACAAGTATAGCAACCAATGCTCCGAGGGAGAGTTTTAGTGAAGTCTCACCCACGTCTGGTAGGTGGCAGTGTTGCCCGCTGAACCCACTCGGGCAAGCGCACATGTAGCCAGCTGCAACAGAAAGCAGAATGATGTCCTGATGACCACCTAAGCGAACAAAGAATTTTGCTTATCTGCAGAAACGCGAAATTGTATCTTCCGACACTTGGTCATACGATGAACCGCTAAAAGAAATCTTTTTGCGTTTTAGAATTACACCTTCTGCTGGCTGACCAGTCCTCCCAGTAAACAATAAATACCACGGTAGAAGCCAAGCGGGCAGTTTTTAACCATGTATAAATTTAAATCAGAAGTTTCCTGTGATAAACAATGTTTGATAATTGGGAAATTCATTGTCACGGAAATTGCGAACAAGATTAGTTACGGGAAACCTGAAGATTCACTCCCTTTCGTAGAAATAAAATGCTAACTAAAAGTCTGTAGATTTTCAATATGCCAGTTTAAAATTTTGCACCCGAACTACCCCTAGCAAATGCACCCGAACTACCCCTAGCAAATTAATCTAACATTGCTAAACTTTCCTATACATAGAATAACTCTACCTGCATATCTTTAGTTAACTGTTTTCCTATGGGCAGTAAATATTCTTGTGACTGTTTATCTAGGTTTTGGACTCCTGGAAGCAGTAAGAGATACGTAGAATTACCACCATTCAGAAAACCCACATTTTGAAAATAGGCAAGTAGCATAGTTGTGAATGTTTCAGTTACGGCTCTGGGACCCTCCTCAGCATAGATATATGTGGGTTGCAAAATACGGGTTACAAAATGTTGGTTTTCTGAAGGATTTACACTTGTGATATTTCCTTTTTATGTTCTGGTAAAATAAAGTATTAATTTGTAGCAGGTACCACCTGAATGTTTGTTGTAACAGGTACTACCACTGTTGTCTCACCTGAATGTTTATTGTAACAGGTACCACCGTTGAGACAAGGCTCCCAGAGACACTCGTTCTCGTCGTCACAGGTCGTTTTCAAGGCTGACAGAACACGACCCTCACCACACCTGCCAAGCACAATATTTACGTCACACAGACACTGCGTCAAGGCACCACGCAGTAGACACTCTAAGAGCAAGGGATGGGAGTGCCTTAAAGTGCCGTGATAATAGTGAAAGACTGTTCATCTGCCCTACTTTATTAAGCACAGATCTGACTCCCCGTGTCCCCCAGGCAATTCACTCCCAAACAAAAAATCTTCAGCTAGGAGGAGGTGAGTATAGTTAGATATACTAGTTTGTGTTAGATTTAGATGACGGAGTATCCAGCCTTCACCAAGTCTTGCTCTGAATGACACACAAATTAGCACTTTAAAACAGAGCTTATATAATAATAACTCCCAAACACACACAAAGTTAACATTCAAACACAACAAATATTAACATTTTACAGATACAATCAACACCAACAGTCATAAACTAAAAACAATGCAAATATTATAACAATGCTCTGAAACAACTAAACTCCCAGATAATGAGCCAGTGACCTCCAGTCATTACAACAACAACAATCATGTTATACTTATCCAGTTAATTAATATACATGAAGACCTTGGGAGTAGCTGTGCAGGAAGTGCAGCGGTTAGCAAGGACTAATTCCTCCTCATTAAACAATCTTGTTAAGGCAAAGGAGAAAACAATAGAGTATGCCTACTGATCGAAACACAGAGATCTTCCACACAATTATTCACATTCAGACATACGTACATTTTTTTACACAGGGTTTGACAAGGTTAGGATAAGGATCCCTAACTTTATTGACAAGCTAATGACAAGTTAAGGATTCCTAACTTTATTGACAAGATAAGAGCTGTTACCTAATCAGCTCATTTGAAAGCATTTTTATTGTTATGAAACATACAAGTAGGGAACAGGATGTTGTTGGAGCCATCAGTGGGCCAGTATTTTCATTTGATCAACTGACTTTATGTCGTTGACATCATAATGCTGTACGAATGTGTTTCAGACTCGAGTCATCCTGGGAATAAATGATCTCAGATGAAGTGAAGTTCTGGAGAAGGGTACAGCCAGAGTGAAGCTGCTGCTTTCTGCCCGTCTTGTGGTATAGAAGCTTTTTTCTCGCTGTCCTCGAAGTGAAGCCAAGTGTGGTATCTTGACAATGTTGGCCTTGTACATAACAGCAAGGCCGCCCACATCCCTCCTGTGCTGAAGGCTCTGCTGAGATGACAAATCTATCCAGGATGGGTCCAGGCGAGAGATGAAGCGCCTTGCTCTGTTCTCTACTCTGTCAAGCAGTCGCAGATGAGATGGGGGACAGGCAAACCAAGAAAGTGAAGCATACTCAAGATGTGAGCGTACTTGTGCCTCATGAAGAATCTTGCAACCCCTACTGTCGAGCAAATGCGAGATACGTCGAAGTGCTGTAAGCTTCCTGGCTACCTTGTTTGCAAGATTTACAACGTAGTTCTTCATGGTCAGTTTTGAGTCAAATTTCACTCCAAGTATATCAGCTTCTTCCCTGGGTACCAACACTCTCCCATTCATACTTGCTACTGCTCCGGCATTACCATCATGGTGCTTAGAGACTATCATCATTTGTGTTTTCTCAGGTGCAAATGTTACCTGCCATCGGTTTCCCCAGGCTGATATAGCTCGTAGCTGGTGATTGATGTAGCTTAGAGCAGCTGGCATTTCTTCTTGTGAATAAGTAAATGTCAGAGTACGGTCATCTGCATATGCATGGGATTCTGGGATGAGATGATGAACGTCACTGAAGTTATTCCACAACAATGGCCCAAACACACTTTCCTGTGGAACACTTGCCCCAGTAGGACATCCTGCTGATTCTGTTCCACTGAGAACTATCCTTAGAGATCTACCATGAAGGTAATCACTGAGGAGACAGTGTACAGCTTGCAATTCCCAGTGCTTGCAGTTTTGCAAGCACACAGCTGACTTTGGATTCATCCAGTGACTGGTGCAATTTAGTGGAGAGGTTTAACAACAGATCAGCAGCAGACTAATCTTTCCTGAAGCCATATTAACGGTTACAAAGTAGTGAGTGGTAGTCAAAAAACTCTGTCATTTGTCTTGAGATAATTGTCTCAAGGATCTTGCCAGTGATTGACAGGAGTGACACTGGTAAAATTCATAGTAAGAATGACGATGTCGAGAGTGAACTAGAAATTACTTTTCTTCAAATAGAGCACCTGACTTCTGGAATGCAATCAAAAAGGCTGTAATATCTGTTACAAGCACAGGAAACACACATATACACATATACACACACACAATATATATATATATATATATATATATATATATATATATATATATATAAACACTGATCTCTGGCTGAAGGAGACTCGAACCTACGAACCTTGGAACAAGGTACGCAGTGCTTTACCAATCTACCCACACTGGGCCAATGCCTTGGAGTCAAGCTGGACTCCAAGGTAATGGTCCAGTGTGGGTAGACTGGTAAAGCACTGCGTACCTTGTTCTAAGGTTCGAGTCTCCTTCGGCCAGAGATCAGTGTTTGTGTATATTTCGCCTGCTCTTGCGATTTCCTTGCATATATATATATATATATATATATATATATATATATATATATATACACACACACATGTCGTGCCGAATAGGTAAAACTTGGGATTTTGGCTTAAATAGCAACTCTTCTTGCCGAATAAGGCAAGCGAAAATTTATGTATGCAATAATTTCGCAAAAATCATTCTGAACCTAACGAAAAAATATATTTCATTGTGTTTGTTTACTATTAAATTCTTGTAAACTTATCTAAAATATATTAAGACTATACTGTATTGCGCTTCTTATAATAAGTTTAGGTAAGTTTTCTAAGGTACAAAATTATTAATTTTTACGTTAACATAAATGAAAAATATATATATTTTTAAACGTATAAGAGAAAATTTTAGAAAGAATTTAATTTTAAACGAGTTCTTGTTAATTGAGCAGTTTTACCTATTCGGCACGACAAAGCAGTGCACGTAGCTTTACCTGCATTTTTGCCTTCGTGTTTGGCTTCCAATGGACTAGTCAAGCAGATTGTCCCTGAACGCTTGAGAGGTGCGGTAGGTGCTCAAGACCCCAGGTTTATTGAAGCAGCCGTGCGGTGGGACACCCTTACCCACTGCTCCAGTAGACCAGCTCCTCCCAAAGAGCACAAACAGTCCCACTCGGACAAACCGATCATGGAAAAAAATCACCAACACAATGCTCACCAACGCTTCAGGAAAGGACAAAGCTCGTCTCCTGGCGGTGAAGGCACCGCATTCAGGAGATTTTCTTTTAGCTGTTCCCAATTCCTCTTTGGGTACTCCACTCGACCCACAGGCCATTCGGATTGGTGTTGCTCTTCGCCTAGCCGATATACATTGTATGTATATATATATATATATATATATATATATATATATATATATATATATATATATATATATATATATATATATACACAGTAGACCATCGTTTAACGTCGTTTTGTCTTGCACGTTTGGGTTATAGCACGACTGAAGAACTGCGGCATATTTTTGTTTAAAACTTTGTAAAATTAGTTTAACACGGTTGTGAGAGGGAAAAAAATTTTGAGCCCGCGGTCGCCGGGGGGGCGGGATGGGCTACAGCTATCCCCCTCCAGCATCAGCCACCCCACCACCCTCCCAGCCTTCAGTTCGGTTTATACATGTGTTGGACGAATTTGTGCCAGTAGCTCCCTGTGTTTGTTTAGATACATATTAACTGTCATATCTTAAATCTGCCAAGCAATCATGGCACCCAGTAGGCATACAAGTGTTGCTGAAAGTTGCAAGAAAAGGTTTAAGCTTTTAATTCTTTGAATTAACAAAGAAAATAGAGATATTAGACAAGAGATAGCCTGTAGCGGGAATGAAGCGTCATTTTGTACACCAAAAGAATGAGGTAAATATGAGTTTGTGTGACGACTGTCTGACTTGACTGATTGACTTTACTGACTGACTTGACTGACTGATTGACTTGACTGACTGATTGACTTGACTGACTGATTGACTTGACTGACTGAATGAATGACTTGACTGACGGAATGAATGACTTGACTGGCTGATGTACTGAGTGACTGACTTACTTGACTTACTGAGTTGACGGACTGACTTGACTGATTTATGCACACTCAGCACAACCATCAACTTCAGTACCAGAACCTCTACCATCCACCTCAGCCCAGTAGGACCACAGCATCTCTCTCCACTCTCTTCACAATCATCAACAAACACCAGCATCCACAATTTAAGGTAAGAAATACTTGTAGTCTTAAGCAGTAAAAACAACATAATACATCACAACAATGAACTACAATTACATATTCCTTTTATTTTTGTAAGATCTGGAGGCCTAAAAAAAAGTTGTTTGGCTTTTTGGGGGCTCCCAGGAACGTAACCCTATTTTTCCCATAAGTTCTTCAGTTTGTCTAACACGGCATTTTTCAGGAACTTAACTACCGTGTTAAACGACGGTCTACTGTGTGTGTGTGTGTGTGTGTGTGTGTATATATATTATATATATATATATATATATATATATATATATATATATATATATAGAAAACGGCACACCAAGAGCATAGCTCTGCTCCTGAAACTACAAAAAAGGTAATTACCCACCAAATGAATGGTACTTGGCAACTTAGCAAACGTATGTGCAACATTAATAACTACTATGCAATGCAGGAAAACATGCACAGTCAGGCGTTGCAGTCATATATAGCACGATACAAAGGTGGAGCAGATAATACCGTGTGTTTGTTGCAACAAACGGGCCTCTGTGTTTGTTGCAGTAGACTAGGTGAATCAGCGGATTCTCTCCCTTACCCGAGCACGATAGGTGACTTGACCCAAGGTTGTGTGTACTAGGTATTACAGAATGTTACCTGTTGTCAGTCAGACCACGAGCTGACTACCACTGTCAGTCAGGCCACGAGCTGACTACCATTGTCAGGCCACGAGCTGACTACCACTGTCAGTCAGACCACGAGCTGACTACCACTGTCAGTCAGGCCACGATCTGACTACCATTGTCAGCCAGGCCACGGGCTGACTACCATTGTCAGTCCACGGGCTGACTACCATTGTCAGTCAGTCCACGGGCTGACTACCACTGTCAGTCAGTCCACGGGCTGACTACCACTGTCAGTCAGTCCACGGGCTGACTACCATTGTCAGTCAGTCCACGGGCTGACTACCACTGTCAGTCAGTTCACGAGCTGACTACCACTGTCAGTCAGTCCACGAGCCGATTACCACTGTCAGTCAGTCCACTAGCTGACTACCACTGTCAGTCAGTCCACTAGCTGACTACCACTGTCAGTCAGTCCACGAGCTGACTACCACTGTCAGCCAGGCCACGAGCTGACTACCACTGTCAGCCAGGCCACGAGCTGACTACCACTGTCAGCCAGGCCACGAGCTGACTACCACTGTCAGCCAGGCCACGAGCTGACTACACCGCACTTAACTCTCTGAAACACAGAAGCATACACTCCTAAAATCACACACTCACAGAAACATACACTCATATAAACATACACTCATATAAACATACACTCATATAAACATACACTCATATAAACATACACTCACAGAAGCATACGCTCACAGAAACATTCACAGAAACGTACACTTAAACATACACTCACACTAACGTAAGCTCATAGAAAATAAATACGACAAAGGTCACGCATGACACAGAGTAAACAGTGACGAGTAGCAGACTGGACGTAGCTATACCGCAAACAATTTCGTTCATCTGGCAGCGCAAAATCAATCGTAAACAATGTCGTACATCTGGCAGGACAGAGGGACCCCCCACAAACAATGCCGTACATCTGGCAGCACAAAATCAACCGTAAACAATGTCGTACATCTGGCAGGGCAGAGGCACCCCCACAAACAATGCCGTACATCTGGCAGTGCAAAATCAACCGTAAACAATGTCGTACATCTAGCAAGACGGAGGTACCCGCAAACAACACGACAAACAGTGGTCACAAAATAAAGATCTTGGATATAAAAATATTGTAAAAATGTTGAAAGCATATTCAATGAATAATTGAAGACATTTTATCAAGCTTTAAAACCCGCTGTACTCAACTCAGTAAGGAAATATATTAGTCATTTTATTCGAAAAATAACCTTTAATCCCGTGTGCCATTCAGCGCCGGAAGCCAGAGGAAAAAAAATATAGTCTAAAAGAAAAGGTGGGAGTTGGAGGGACGCTCGTATACACAGTTGTGAACATTGGAAAACAGCACAATAGCTGAACATAAATACACCGTCAGGTAACGTAAGTGACCCAGTGGTCGGAGCTACAACTTAACAGTTAACACACGCACAGTACCAAAACAATGGTAAGGCTCTGCACTCATTTCCCAGTTTCAGATGACCATAAACAAAGCAAAACAATGTATATTATGTCTTTCTTTGTAATTCTGGGACATATTCCGTGCTAAACACTGCAGTTAACTAAGTTTACGCTCCTTCGCTACAAGCATTAAATACACTCTCAATTATCAATTAAAGATAATTTACTCGTGTAATGAGTTGTTACAGTCATCTGAGGGAAAGAATGAGCAACAGAAAATGCAGGTTTATTTAACAAACGTAGGATCCCACTGGACGTGAGAGTAGAGTTTGTATAATGTAATTAGTAAACGGAGGATCGAGCCTCCAACACCCTGCAATCGATAGCTCACAAAAATTTGATACTATATTTAAAAATTAGAATTCATTCAATAATGTTAATGCTTCAGCATTGGTAAGTTACGGTGCTGTACACGAGAGGCTAGAGTATTCATACAACAGCCAACCATGACTGTGTTCAGCCAACATTTCCCGTACAAGTTTTTAAAGTCTGGTAGTTAGCGTTAACAAACTTTGGATGGAAGATCCTCACGTATTCCAGAATAAAATAATTTGGAGGGTCTATTACCTCAACCCAGCACGTCTGAACATTAGATAAAATGAAGAGTTTATCTTTCCTCATTGAAGTGTTCACATTTTGAAGAGTTCACATTTTGAAGAGTTCACATTTTGAAGTGTTCACATTTTGAAGAGTTCACATTTTGAAGAGTTCACATTTTGAAGAGTTCACATTTTGAAGAGTTCACATTTTGAAGAGTTCACATTTTGAAAAGTTCACATTTTGAAAAGTTCACATTTTGAAAAGTTCACATTTTGAAAAGTTCACATTTTGAAAAGTTCACATTTTGAAAAGTTCACATTTTGAAAAGTTCACATTTTGAAAAGTTCACATTTTGAAAAGTTCACATTTTGAAAAGTTCACATTTTGAAAAGTTCACATTTTGAAAAGTTCACATTTTGAAAAGTTCACATTTTGAAAAGTTCACATTTTGAAAAGTTCACATTTTGAAAAGTTCACATTTTGAAAAGTTCACATTTTGAAAAGTTCACATTTTGAAAAGTTCACATTTTGAAAAGTTCACATTTTGAAAAGTTCAAGAAGTGGATTTTCAGCTCTAGTAAAATACCACAAGTTAAGAATCAAGGTCACAGTAAGAAATATCAAGCTAAATGTATTTTGTTGATTGGGCTTTGGAATGGAAATTATTTAACTATTGGTTCATGATTAAGCTCTCTCTGCAGTTACACAGCGCATGCTGCATAGTTTAGGTAACGCATGCGATGCGCACATCAGAAATGTTCACTTTGATGACATGAGCAATTTCTGCCTAACCAATTAGTAGACGAAGAAAAGTGCTAGAACGTTGGCGGCCTCTTAACCCACTCAAGAACTGTGCACTTGTTGCCAAAACAACAGCAAGTGGTAAATTTTAACTCATCAAGAATTCTTGTAAGAGGAAATAAATTAATACTCGGGGCTTTATGTATACTTATTCTAGTTCACAAAATGCAATACTAGAAAAATAGTTGAAAGATAATGGAGTAAACTAACAAGTGTTAATTCAGATACTTTAACTGCCTTAAAAGTGACTAAGTGGATTTAAGTGTCTATCAAGTATGATGAAAGCCCCACTGTGGATCATAAAGTACCACTATGAATAATAAACCCCACCGTGGATGATGATGAGTGAGGCCCCACAGATCGTGATAACGCTGTACTGTGTATAAAATATAGACTAAAAGTTACCCTGCTTAATGCGTTTCTGAATACAATCCCAAACTTAAGATTCTGTGGGTTAAGCCTTGTAACCCGACGGAGAATATAACGAAGTTGAGCGAGAGGGTTAAACAGGACTCACCCGCAGTGGTAGGACCTCCAGGTGTCGACGCAGGTGAGAGGAGCTCTGCAGGTGACGTTAGTGCAGGCTGAAGGTGCATTACAGCCCTTCTCCACGCCTTTAAACATACTGGCCTGGCCCCAGGAGGTGTTGTTGACGGCAGGAGGCAGCGGGACGCTCCTTCCGGAAATTCTCACGTCGTCAATACATCCTGCGGAAGACAAGTGAAATGTTCAGATTGACTGGCAAATGCACTAAAAGCTTTTTTCTCTCTTCCATCATGTTAGATTTCTCAACCACAACACCCACTGGGTAGCTGCTGACAACACCCACAAAATTTTCTGCACAAATGTACGCGATTAACGAGAGAACAGTGTTGAACGATATAAATATAAATTCACAGTTTAGAAAAGCTAGACGGCTCTTCGATCCTTCTTAAAACCATTATTATACCGCTAGTGAAAAAAATAAAGTACGGTACGGAAAGTTAGAAGTTAATCTGTGGGGGTAACTGTGATATGCTCCAGCCTCTGTTCTGTAGGTGAATTGTGAAATGTTTTAGCCCCAGAATTGTTGCTGAGTTGTGAATTGTTTCATCAACGACATTGTGATATATGTGATGTGAACAAAATTTCTTGAGCTGTAACTTAACATAATCTTTGTGTATCTACAACAAGTAAAATGATGGTGTTTTCCTGGCCAGCAGCTCGCCTTTCAACGTGTGTAATGTTACAAACAGCCAGAGGATAGTTGAGTGATTGATGAGGCCGGAGATGATGGATCATCCGCTAGTTGTTATTCCCTGTCTGTTACTTCCAGTCCAAGCCTGACGAGATAACACTAAGATCACAGTAATCTAATATTAAGAGATCGCAGTAAGCTAACACTACGCGATCGCAGTAAGCTAGCACTAAGAGATCACAGTAAGCTAACACTAAGCGATCGCAGTAAGCTAGCACTAAGAGATCACAGTAAGCTAACACTAAGCGATCGCAGTAAGCTAACACTAAGAGATCACAGTAATCTAACATTAAGAGATCGCAGTAAGCTAGCACTAAGAGATCACAGTAAGCTAACACTAAGCGATCGCAGTAAGCTAACACTAAGAGATCACAGTAATCTAACATTAAGAGATCGCAGTAAGCTAACACTAAGAGATCACAGTAAGTTAAGACTTCTGCATCTTAGTTAATACTACTATTATTGTTATTACGTCACAGTAACGGACTCTTACCGTCACGGTAATCTCCGTGGATCTTGAAGACGCTGACACCCATGTACTCCGGGGAGCCTCCTACATGGACACCCTCCTGCTTGTCTACCTCCAGCAGCTGCCGTCCCTCCAGCGAGACAGAGGCATTGTATAACTCCCCTTCCCCGTCATCTGCCGTCAAGATGGTCGCCGAGCCGTGTCTGCAACATACCACCGTAACACACACACCACCGTAACACACTGCCACACACAGACCGCCGTCACACCCTAGTAACACTGTCACCACCGAGGTGTGTAGTGGCAGCTGTTTTTATCAACCAATTATAATCGAGAATGTAAACAAGTTTTCTCATTTTCTATGAATTCTTACATTTCGCTCATTTTTCAATGAAAATAAATGAAAATGAATGAAAATCCATAAGTTTAGGCATCATTTTTCTTTAAATACGCAATTAATTTTACTGTAAACCCTGAGTATAAACCTGTAATAAAAATAACATGCTTTTAAGAACGATGGGCTTAAGAATGGTTAAGGATGACGCATTAAAGAATGTCGTCTTTATATAAGACTCGTTCAAGAATTATGCATTTAAGAATGATGCAAATAAGAATTCTGAGTTTAATAGGAATGCTGAGTCCAGGAACTATGAGTTTAAGAATAATGATTTCAAGAGAGGAAGACGACGCCTTAACCAAGTTAAGAGGAAGCGACCATATGATAGCAATCGTACCTGAGGCAGCGACCTTATGCCAGCGACCGTTTGTGAGCTGAGACAGTGAGGCAGACAGTACCTGGAGGCAGTGACCGCATGCCAGCGACCGTCTGTGAGCTGAGACAGTGAGGCAGACTGTACCTGGAGGCAGTGACCGCATGCCAGCGACCGTCTGTGAGCTGAGACAGTGAGGCAGACTGTACCTGGAGGCAGTGACCGCATGCCAGCGACCGTCTGTGAGCTGGGCCCGGGCGAGACACAAGGACCTGGGAGGGTCTGGGTGCAGCTGCAGCACCACACACAGTCGACCTTGTACCAGTTGCACGGCAAAGGTGTCTCGACCGTGTTGGGAGGACAGCACCACCAGCTCACCTTTCCTCCTCCACGTGCGAAACCTGAAGGAGGACAACGAGGAAAAACGTTGAAAGAAAATGTTATTTAAAGAAAAGAATTTACGTGTCATGTCGCCACCACTAGCATCCACCACTACTGCTACGACTACCACCACTACCTTCACGACCACTACTAGCATCCACCAGCCACTGTTAGTATTGGCTATCAGCTGACCAGTTGGGATTGATTGAAAAGTACATTAAATCAGTGTATACTGAAACTGGTGTGTGTGTGTGTGTGTGTGTGTGTGTGTGTGTGTGTGTGTGTGTGTGTGTGTGCGTGTGCGTGTGCGTGTGTGTGTGTAAGCAATGCAGATATACCCAATACGTTGTAGGAAAATATTTCCATAGGTACATATATGTGGGCTGATGAAAGGATATATATAGTAAAGTGTATCTCAACCCTCGTATGAAATTGAAACAAAAGAATCACGTCATGCGAGGTGGACGGTGGTGGGGGTAGTGGTTGTAGCGTTAGGGGTAGTAGTAGTAGTGGTGGTAGTAGTAGTAGTAGTAGTGGTGGTAGTAGTAGTAGTGGTGGTAGTAGTAGTAGTGGTGGTAGTAGTAGTAGTAGTTGTGATAGTTCCAGAGCACTTTGACCATGTAGGTCACTCAGCGCTCATACCAGTAAAAAATATATACAAGACACAACACACACACACACACACCACCACCAACAATAACATAATAAATAAGAGAAGCTACGAAAATGAATAAAGCGCTCAAAACAAATAATATCATGCCATGCTAAAATACGCAGCATCTATTAAAACCCCCCATTAAATTAATAATGCCCAAAGACTCCCGAGGCCACCGTTTACTGAAGACATCTCATGAAGTCATGAAGTCACTGTGAGGCAAAATTCTACAGTAGTGTGTGTTTCTTACAACAACAACTTTCCTCCCTGACAGCTACCTGTTTATTTCGTGGGACACCAACATGACCTGAATGCCAACAGAACTCCGTGTGTTTGTGGTCGAGCTAACACACTTGGATCTTTTGGACCACAGGGTGGACAGAAATGTACTGGGCCAGGGCAGACAGAGCAAACCGGGAATCTGAGTACACAGTGAACCGAGAACTAAACCAGCTATCAAGACAATGGCAGCAAGGATTGTGTTGAGCTTTACAGTGAACACAGAGGATTCTCTTGGTAAGTGTAGACAACGAGTCCTCACCAGCGATCACAATAATGCCACCTCCATCACCAGCCGTCAGTAAAGACCTGTGTCTGTGTCTGGAGAAAATGTATCTGCATATGGGGTTAAATCTGATTGAATCGTATTTGACAGGCTTTGTATGCTCCATAAGGGTTTAGTGCTTACATTAAACATAAAAAATCTGACTGCAGACACACTAAGGCTTGAATCCAAGAAGGGCACGTATCCGAACGCCTAACGACAGAGGAAACGTTGCACGACCAACAAAGGGCTTCCCTTCTCCCCTTTCCTCATATATACAGCAGTATAAGCACGGTTGCTAGGAGTACACCAACCCAAAACAGGTAGCGCAAGCTTAGCACCTCATGGCGCAGACCCAGGAGAAGCTCGCCAGACTCAACATAGAGGCTCTCAAAAGGATATGTACGGAATAGACCCCTGTAAAGCTGGATGCCTAGGTAATGAGCGGGGTTCATCAAGTACAGCAGGGAAGAAATGGCCTAGGAGTAGATCTATCAGTGATACTGCAGCCTGGCAGACCACTGTCAGCCGATCCGCCCCCTAGGTGTGGTGAACCGGCACTTTAATGTGTAGCATCCACTGAGCATTCCGTGTGAGCTTCATTAATCGAGTAGCTCACGTCAAGCAACGGTCAAATATCACCCCCAA
>NC_091307.1:16272360-16274860 GCF_038502225.1 Cherax quadricarinatus
GTAGGGATGATATTAGTAGTATACAGGTATGGTGTTAGTAGTATGTAGGGATGATGTTACTAGTATACAGGTATGGTGTTAGTAGTATACAAAGATGTTATTAGTATACTAGGATAATGTGAGTAGTATACAGGTATGGTGTTAGTAGTATACAGGGAAGATGTTAATATTATACAGGGATGATGTTAGTAGTGTATAGGGATGATGCTAGTAGTATATAGGGTTGATGTTAGTAGTATACAAAAATGTTGGTAGTATACTGGGATAATGTGAGTAGTATACAGGGATGATGTTAGTAGTATATAAGGATGATGTTAGTAGTGTACAAGGATGATGTTAGTAGTGTACAAGGATGATGTTAGTAGTGTACAAGGATGATGTTAGTAGTATATAAGGATGATGTTAGTAGTGTACAAGGATGATGTTAGTAGTGTACAAGGATGATGTTAGTAGTGTACAAGGATGATGTTAGTAGTGTACAAGGATGATGTTAGTAGTGTACAAGAATGATGTTAGTAGTGTACAAGGATGATGTTAGTAGTGTACAAGGATGATGTTAGTAGTGTACAAGGATGTTAGTAGTGTACAAGGATAATGTTAGTAGTGTACAAGGATGATGTTAGTAGTGTACAAGGATGATGTTAGTAGTGTACAAGAATGATGTTAGTAGTGTACAAGGATGATGTTAGTAGTGTACAAGGATGATGTTAGTAGTGTACAAGGATGATGTTAGTAGTGTACAAGGATAATGTTAGTAGTGTACAAGGATGATGTTAGTAGTGTACAAGGATAATGTTAGTAGTGTACAAGGATGATGATAGTAGTGTACAAGGATGATGTTAGTAGTGTACATGGATGATGTTAGTAGTGTACAAGGATGATGTTAGTAGTGTACAAGTATGATGTTAGTACGGGTAAGACGTGAGTATTACGTTACTGTTCATGAAATAACTCTACGGAAGTCATCAACCTAATTTCAATTAATTAATTACCGTAAATCGTTCAGGATTAAAAAATAGTGTGAAGACGCGTAAGTTAGTCCTGGATCAGTGTCTATATACAAAACATAACATAACATAACACTCTCTAGCTCGATACTTTAGTGTGGAGTATTTCCCTTCATGTGTACTGTACTTTCAGCAGAGAGGACACGTTATTCTCTCTAATAATTTGCGTTCTCCAGATGTGCGGGTTTTAGGACAGGCCAGTGATGTATTCTCATGGTGGAGCACTGAAGAAAGCGAACAAAAAGGAAAGACACCTGACAAAAAAGTGTCTGGTTAAGTTACCTTTCAAAAAAAGGAGTCCTGATTCTTGTGAGGTGCTCACGATTCATGCAATAGGAGCTACAATCTGCATTCTAGAACCAAACCTGATTACAGCATCCCCCCCCTACACACACAACCCCGGTCCTCGGTTCTGAATAATAATTTGGTGGTGTTATCTAGATATACAATGTTATCAAAATGAATACTACAGATAATTATTAGGATAAGCCAATGATTATGTAACGCAACTGATGGCAGAACAGCCAGCTGTATCATCTCTCTCACCTCGTCTTTCCAGATGAGGTCAAGTCTATGCCAGGTGTTGTCTGCTAGGGAGTAGGAGGCGTTGAGGGTGAGGGAGGCAGGGCCAGCTCCTAGGTCCAGCAGAAGGGAGGGATGACCTGCTCTCAGTTCCAGAGCCACCACGTCATTAGGAGCTCCTAGGACAGGGGGTAAGTTATCTGGACCTGAGTACAGGAGTGTGCCATCCTCGGAGCTCGTGAGGAACTCGAGGCTGAGGTGAACCTCCGTACAGGATGGCAGGGAGGACACCCAGGCCCAGCCTCCAGCAACAGTCTTGCCCTCCCTGCCATCCCCAGAAGTGCCGCCGCCACCACCACCACCTCCACCTTCGAAGTATCTGCTGAGGATCTTACAGCGTGAACCCTGGGTGCCATAGGGACAAACACATCTGAAACAGTAATTAGCGTGCTGTTTTGAATGCAAGTTGGGTGTATATGGAGGTGATCAGGGCTCTGAAACTAGAATAATCTACGTAGAAATTAGAGCTATGGTGTTATGACTATCGTATGGTCTCTCTCTCTCTCTCTCTCTCTCTCTCTCTCTCTCTCTCTCTCCCTCTCAGATTGATCCATTTCTTAATCACTTTCAGACCGACGTATTTACTGATGTCCTGTTATTCAGCTATGTCTCATGTTCATTCCTTGCAAATAGTGTATATCTGCCTTTCCTAATGTACCCTCTTGGTATCTGGTACATTGTGACCATGTCCTCTCCCTGTTTCTCCTTCAGCTCGGGCTGCAATTACTGGCTCCTTGCGGCTAATTAGCCGCCGTTAATTTCACCATCTCTACCTTTTAATATTTTTAAAGCATTCTCATGATGGATGGGCGAAGTTTGAACGGATCTTGCAAGTACGAACTACAAATGTTAAAAAAATATAATTAAAAAGTTGATGATAGTCGGTGGGAGCGCTAGGGAATTGGAGGGAT
>NC_091307.1:16279860-16282360 GCF_038502225.1 Cherax quadricarinatus
AAAACTGGTCAGTTAGCAAGAACTCATTTAAAATTAAGCCTTTTCTAAAATTCTCTTATACGTTTAAAGATATATTTTTTTATTTATGTTGATGTAAAAATTAATAATTTTGCACCAAAAGAACCTTAGAAAATTTACCTACCCTTATTATAACAATCGCATTTTAATTTAGCCTAATCCAACTAAAAATACTTTAGATAAGTTTACAAAAATCTAATAATAAACAAACACAATGAAATATATTTTTCTCGTTAGGTTCAGAATGATTTTTGCGAAATTATTGCATACACAAATTTTCGCTTGCCTTATTCGGCAAGAAGAGCGTTGCTATTTAAGCCAAAAATCGCAGGTTTTAGCTATTCGGCACGACATATATATTCAACACTTTCACTTTCAATTTTCTTCTTTTGCACTCCCTACCAAATTCATCCACCAATCTCTGCAACTTCTCTTCAGAATCTCACAAGAGTACAGTGTCATCAGCAAAGAGCAACTGTGACAACTCCCACTTTATGTGTGATTCTTTATCTTTTAACTCCACGCCTCTTGCCAAGACCCTCGCATTTACTTCTCTTACAACCCCATCTATTCAAGCTATTTCAATATCCTCTTGTAAGTTCTGATCTCTCAAGCGATTTATATATCAATGCACCACGCAGGAACAAGAGCGCTGCCTAGGAATCTTGCCCACCCCAGTAGCAGTATCGAGTCTTGTTGACTACGATCTTTCTTTGTATATATATATATATATATATATATATATATATATATATATATATATATATATATATATATATATATATATATATATATATATATATATATATATATCTTCTTTTCTCAACAAACCGGCCGTATCCCACCGAAGCAGGGTGGCCCAAAAAGAAAGAAAAACAAAAGTTTCTCTTTTTAAATTTAGTAAAGTATACAAGAGAAGGGGATACTAGCCCCTTGCTCCCGGCATTTTAGTCGCCTCTTACGACACGCATGGCTTATGGAGGAAGAATTCTGTTCCACTGTCTAGCCAGAAGTGTGCTGACATTAAGGTTCAAATATCTCTCCAGCCAACATCTTCATTCCTTCTTCAAAGTGCAGGTGCTGTACTTTCCATCTCCAGGACTCAAGCCCACACTCCAACAACACCACTAGTTTTTAATCACTTCTGTCTAACATGCTCACTCAAGCCTGCTGCATGCCCAAGCCCCAAGTACTTAAAACTTCTTTTCCCTCTCCTTTCAACTTTTCCTAGAATGCCCACCAATCCTTCCTTCCCTCCACCCCAAATTTACACGCCCTCAAAGTCATCCATCCTATTTAAATGTCCAAGCCA
Source organism: Cherax quadricarinatus (assembly GCF_038502225.1). NCBI lineage: Eukaryota > Metazoa > Arthropoda > Malacostraca > Decapoda > Parastacidae > Cherax > Cherax quadricarinatus. The sequence continues at coordinate 16,281,191 of NC_091307.1, forward strand.
GCTCAACAACCCTTTCTCAGCTCTCTGAATAATACTTTTCGTAACTCCACACGTCCTCCTAATTTACATTCTACGAATTCTCTGCATATTATTTACACTACACATTGCTCTCAGACATGACATCTCTATTGCCTACTACTTGATCCTCTTTGCAACGTTCACAATCCATGCTTCACATCCATAGAAGAATGTTGGTGCCATTATACTCTCTTACACTCTGTTTTTTGGATCCACGAATAAAGTTCTTTGTCTTCTCAATGCGCACGTACCTATAACTCCCTTCTAACACTCCTGCCCACATACCCAGGACTCCAAATTCCTTTCTCTCCCTGCGTGTGTGTGCCCCGGGTACCCTGGGGTCGTACCTGCCGTCCTGGGTGTTGGGCATCATGGCGAGGGTGCCGGTGGTGGCGTTGAGGGTGAAACTGGGGTGAGGCATAGTTCTCCAGGCGTAGGTCTTGGCAGCAGCGTCCCAGTCGTCAGGGTCCCTCACGTAGACCCTTCCCAGGGGAACCTCCCCACTCTGTGGCTGCGGGGAGGTGCGGCATGGAGGGTGGAGGGTAGATAAGAAGGAAGGGAAGCAGGGTAGGGAGTGCATGGAGGATAGTAAGTAAAGAGTAAGGGAAGGAAGGAATGGGGAAGGAATTGGGTGGAGGGATTGTGAAGTGGGACATGAGAGTTTGAAGGAACGAAAATGGGGTGGGGAGAATGGGAGAAGGAAATGAAAAGAGAGGAGAGAAGTGGAAAATGGAAGAGTGAGGAGCCAATTAATCGAGGAATTGCGTGTAAGGAGAGGTAACAGAGAGGGAGAGAAGAGAGACTGACATCATTATTGTATTCCATTTATTCTGTGAAGAGCTGTGACTGCGTCTTGTATCCATATAGACTGAGTAAAAAGAAAACTAGAAAATTTATTACATGTTTTACAAATAAGGAAAATAACTGTCATGCAGCCATTAATAAAAAATGTCATTGACTAAAATTATAGGCCTCTGGAACATTGATTCTGACAACTTGGCAGCGCCTTGTTATAAGCAGCCGACTCCTGGTATTTTCCTCTTTTGGCAGATGGGTAGAAAAAATAGGAGAGAGAGAGAGAGAGAAAAAAAAAAAAGGATAAACGTTTTCAAATACAGTTTTCTCATATTTTGATGTTTTTTTTACGCAATT
>NC_091307.1:16289860-16307360 GCF_038502225.1 Cherax quadricarinatus
TGTGTGTGTGTGTGTGTGTGTGTGTGTGTGTGTGTGTGTGTGTGTGTGTGTGTGTGTGTGTGTGTGTGGTGTGTGTGTGTGTGTGTGTGTGTGTGTGTGTGTGTGTGTGTGTGTGTGTGTGTGTGTGTGTGTGTGTGTGGATGTGTGTGTGTGTGGATGTGTGTGAACTGTATATGGAATATATGTGTAATATGCTGTGTGGAGTATGTTAGTTGTGTTACATGCAGTATACATGTAGTATGTTGCCAGGTATTATGTTATGCAGAACATAACTTGTGGAACGTAAATAGTGATTTATGTCCTATAAAGCCCGTGTTATGCGCCTCAACAACGTTCCAGAAAATATTTTTTAAAGACCAGGTGGAGGAGGCACAAAAGTTACCTCAAGTTTGGCCAGAATAAATTGACAAAGAAAAACCAAGATTTTCGTGTCAGAGGGACGACTTTTCGTGAAGACAAGGAAAGGCAAGCACAGGACAGTTATGATGTCTTGTAACTTCCACGCTCTGCCTTTTAATTAACATCACACTTAACGTAGGACTTGCACCTTGCTGGCTTGCTGAGAATGGGAGCGAGAGGAGAATTGCAGCGTGAGAGGTAAGTTTGTCTTCACTGGTTACTTAGCTAAGCTGAGTAGAGGGAAGTAGTGTAGAAACAGTTCCACAGGTTGTAAACAGTGTTTGTGCCTTCAATTTTGTATGTATGTGTGTGTGTGTGTTTTATCTCGCTTATTTGTCCTTCAGTTTACGTTTCTGTAAGTTAAAGTATCCTATCAAAGGTACTCTAATCCAATCTAATCTAAGCTAACGGAAGTTAGCTTACTCTAGAAAAAAAATGACGTTGGGTACCTCTTTAAAAAAAATAACCTAGTAAAATGAGGGTAGGTTAGCACTTGTGCTCTGCTGTAGTTGGGGTGGTTGAGCACACATGACCTCCACAATACTCCCAGTGAGTCTGTAACCCTTGAAGTTTCCGTCCGTAAAAATCTCTCCAGGCACTAATTTTGAAGAGAATCCCTTCAGGTACTGTGGTGCTTGGTCTTGAAGAGTTCCAGACTCAGAATAGCTAATTCAAGTACAGCGAGGTTTTATCATGTTTCTGGTTAAAATGACCAAGTTGCTTCAAGTACTGGGCAGTGTAGTCGCATTTCGTGTTCAAAGTTTGAAGCTCCTCGAAGCACTTGGTTATCTTGTAGAGACAAACTCACTCAGGAACTTTGGGATCTTTTTGTCCCTCAGATGCATAACAGCATTTCCTGTGCTGTCTCTTGACTTCATGAGAGCTGTTTACTTCATATTTGACACTAAAGACCTAAGAAGGTCATGGATTCAGTCTTCTGTGTGAGCCGTCCTTTGAATTTATCATGATTTTGTTATTTTGTAAAGATATCCATAACTGAACAGTAACAGCACTGTAGTCTTGCCTCAGAGTTCCATCTGTTGAGCGTTGCAGTCACTTAGGTTTCATTAGTTTAGGGCTTCATCAGCTAAAAGTTTCCTCAGCTGAAGATGCTATGAGAGTTCCGTCAGTTATTAGCAACAGGCTTTATCAGCTGAGCATTCCATGTTATTTTTTTACCATCTGAAGTTGTAGGTTGCAGGTGCTAAGAGTTCGATCCTTTAAAAGTTCAGGCAGTGTAGGATTCCGTCAGTGATGTTCCGCAGTTGAGGGTTTAGTAGTGTTAGGAAGTGAAGGTTGTATTTTGTGACTGGCGAGTCAACTGGTGTTACATCAAACGGCTACTTCATTTGTTGGTTCTGTCACTTGTGGTTCTGGTGGTTGCAGGTTCTGTTACTTGTGTCTTCGTTACAGGTTCTGTTTCTAGTGGTTCTGTTGGATGTAAGGGTTGCAGTACTCGTGGTTCTGAGTCGAGGTTCACATTTGCAGTTATGTAAGTTTGGATTCCCGTCAATTGTATTGAGGATTCAGTCACCTTCAGTCACCGGCTAGTGCCGTGGGTTAAAGATTCCATCACTTGTGGGTTGAGGGTTCGGACACTTGGGTTGAGGGTTCCGACACTCCTGGGTTGAGGGTTCAGACACTCTTGGGTTAAGGGTTCAGACACTCTGGGGTTGAAGGTTCCAACACTTTGAAGTCTTCCGTCACTGTTCTCATCACGCTCAGTGAGGCTGAGTACAGCTCAACAGAAGCCAGAGAAATTTTTTTGAAATTTCTCCAACCCTTTTTTTTGGGGGGGGGGGGGGGGGGGCTTGTGCCCAAGCTGGGAGTGTAGAAACATCAAAATTTCTCTTACGATGATAAAAAAAAAGGCTGGCGTTCTCGCACTACATTCATATTAATAAATTTTGGAAACAATTTTTCTTTTCTGGTTTAAGTTAAATATATTAATTATATATGACGTGATAAGTGCTAAGATCAATATTTGTTGGGTTATTTTTTTGATTGATTTATCTTCATATCTCAAGTGGTCTTGATGTCCTACGTGAGTTAGTGAGTCAGTGATGTACTGGGTTAGTGACGTAATTAGTGGGTCAGTGACGTAGTTAGTAGGTCAGTGACGTAATTAGTGGGTCAGTGACGTAATTAGTGGGTCAGTGACGTAGTAGGTCAGTGACGTAATTAGTGGGTCAGTGACGTAATTAGTGGGTTAGTGACGTAGTTAGTGGGCCAGTGACATAATTAGTGGGTCAGTGACGTAATTAGTAAGTCAGTGACGTAGTGGGTCAGTGACGTAATTAGTGGGTCAGTGACGTAATTAGTGGGTTAGTGACGTAGTTTCTGGGTTAGTGACGTAGTTAGTGGGTCAGTGACGTAATTAGTGGGTCAGTGACGTAGTTAGTGAGTCAGTGACGTAATTAGTGGGTCAGTGACGTAATTAGTGGGTCAGTGACATAATTAGTGGGTCAGTGATGTAGTGGGTCAGTGATGTAGTGGGTCAGTGACGTAATTAGTGGGTCAGTGACGTAATTATTGGGTCAGTGACGTAGTTAGTGGGTCAGTGGCGTAATTAGTGGGTCAGTGACGTAGTTAGTGAGTCAGTGACGTAATTAGTGGGTCAGTGACGTAATTAGTGGGTCAGTGACATAGTGGGTCAGTGACGTAATTAGTGTGTCAGTGACGTAATTAGTGGGTCAGTGACGTAGTTAGTGGGTCAGTGACGTAATTAGTCGGTCATTGACGTAATTAGTGGGTCAGTGACGTAGTTAGTGGGTCAGTGACGTAATTAGTGGGTCAGTGACGTAATTAGTGGGCCAGTGACGTAGTTAGTGGGTCAGTGACGTAATTAGTGGGTCAGTGACGTAGTTAGTGGGTCAGTGACGTAATTAGTGGGTCAGTGACGTAATTAGTGGGTCAGTGACATAATTAGTTGGTCAGTGACGTAGTTAGTGGATCAGTGACGTAATTAGTGGGTCAGTGACGTAATTAGTGGGCCAGTGACGTAATTAGTGGGTCAGTGATGTAGTGGGTCAGTGACGTAATTAGTGGGTCAGTGACGTAATTAGTGGGTCAGTGACGTAATTAGTGGGTCAGTGACATAATTAGTGGGTCAGTGACGTAATTAGTGGGTCAGTGACGTAGTTAGTGAGTCAGTGACATAATTAGTGGGTCAGTGACGTAATTAGTGGGTCAGTGACATAGTGGGTCAGTGACGTAATTAGTGTGTCAGTGACGTAATTAGTGGGTCAGTGACGTAGTTAGTGGGTCAGTGACGTAATTAGTCGGTCATTGACGTAATTAGTGGGTCAGTGACGTAGTTAGTGGGTCAGTGACGTAATTAGTGGGTCAGTGACGTAATTAGTGGGCCAGTGACGTAGTTAGTGGGTCAGTGACGTAATTAGTGGGTCAGTGACGTAGTTAGTGGGTCAGTGACGTAATTAGTGGGTCAGTGACGTAATTAGTGGGTCAGTGACATAATTAGTTGGTCAGTGACGTAGTTAGTGGATCAGTGACGTAATTAGTGGGTCAGTGACGTAATTAGTGGGCCAGTGACGTAATTAGTGGGTCAGTGATGTAGTGGGTCAGTGACGTAATTAGTGGGTCAGTGACGTAATTAGTGGGTCAGTGACGTAATTAGTGGGTCAGTGACATAATTAGTGGGTCAGTGACGTAATTAGTGGGTCAGTGACGTACTTAGTGGGTCAGTGACGTAATTAGTGGGTCAGTGACGTAATTAGTGGGTCAGTGACGTAGTTAGCGGGTCAGTGACGTAGTGGGTCACTGACGTAGTGAGTCAGTGAGTCCGTGACGTAGTGAGTTAGTGGGTCAATGGTGTAGAGAGTTAGTGTTTTGGTGAGTTATTGCACCAGTTAACTACACTTACACCATAATTACCACACCATAATTAACACAGAGATGCATTATAACTGCTAGGTCACAACACTATAAACAGAATACCACACAGTAACTAAAACACCATCACACCATAACTGCCACAACCATAACTACCACACCGCCACACTACAACCAACGCACCAAATTTCCTTGTTCGCATTTGAGTTTCCACGAATTTCGTGTCTCCAAGAGCGAGGCCGGATATTCTGTCCTGTTCATCATCTCCTCTTTATTCGAGTATGCATAAAATAACTACTTGCTCTCCTTTCCTCTCCCTCTCTCTTTCTCTCTCTCTGTGCCCTGCCCATCGCTCTCATTCTCATACGAACGTAACATGTTCAAGGAGAATATACCAATGCAGTGTTCAAGCTTCATATATTCCCTATTATCTTCAGCAAACTTTCCCGTGAGGCCGCTAGCAGACGCTGAATATTCAAGAGCACCTCATTACTGCGCCCTTACATTCATCATCATGACATACACAATGCAATTTCTTAGAGCCTCTTTAAAACTGGGGCAAGATTCTTTAACGTCCGGACGCTCAAAGCAGAGAACATCCCCAGTCTTGCTTAAAGTTTCTTCAGTGGATCCAGCGATTTAATGATTTGAGTTACTTTAGTGAACTGTAAGTTACTTTAGCGGTGTTTATGTTACTTAAGTGGGGTTTGTGTTGGTGAAGTGGGCTTCCGCCTCGGCAATTTCCTGCTCTGGCGATAAACAGAGTGTGCTGCGGCGCTAATACTTAGGTAATGTTGCGAGCAGCCTTTCACAGAAGGCTGCATCAGCTGGTCTCAAGGGTCCAGCCAGCCAGTCAGACAGCGAGGCAGTCAGTGAGGCAGCCAGACAACCAGTTAGTCAGGCTGTAAGCTACCTACTGTATCAACGAACCAGTCAATCTGACAAGCATACCACTATGCTGGTTCCCACTTGCCAATTAAACACCAGTCGGCCACAACAGGCAGCAGACACACACGTCAGCATATCAGGCACTCAGGAAGACGTTTAACCACTCAGTCGGTCATGTAGCCAGCTGGATATCCCAGCATGTGTTAAGCCAGCAGATACGAAAAGAAAAATAAGAGCCACAACACCATGGCTGAAACAATTCAAAACCAACCCATATTGTAAAGAATTCTTTTTAGACTATTTAAATTGTCTTTGACCATTATGAAAACGTTTCGGATAGTCTTGCACCATTTCTAAGACGGAAATACCAGAGGACAGACCGAGTTTTAATTTTGAAGTCAGTTACATGCCTCTTCAAGAACTGATTTTACCTATATAATTACAAGTGGGCCCCACTTTACAGAGCTTCGCTTTATAGCGTTTCGCTAATGCAGCGGTTTTTAGTTATACCTATTCTTCATTTATTCAGAATTCCTATGGTAAATAAATTCACAGCTCACTATAAGCTAAGAACGAAAATATTTTAAGGTAAGTAATGCGTGAGCTATGTGCATATTTTAGGCCTGGAGGTTACCTGGAGGTTACCTGGAGGTTATTCCGGGGATCAACGCCCCCGCGGCCCGGTCCATGACCAGGCCTCCCGATGGATCAGGGCTTGATCAACTAGGCCTAGCTCTATTGTTTAATATGTGTAAATATGCTACCACGCTTTCATATGCATTTGAAAGGGGAAAAAAGCTACGCTTCACTTTACTGCAGTAGCCCAGAACCTAACCTGCTGTATAAGCGGGGCCCGCCGGTATATGGCTCCATCTAGACCTGCTGGTACTTAAATAATCAGCAGTATGGCTGCCTCACTCAGGTTGTATATATGAATACTCTGGCATAAGCCTCTGGAAGCTTGTACCTGGACAGTATGGACAGTGATGGTCTTGGCGGCGGGAGCCATGGGATTGTCGTTGAGGTCAGCGACATGGAGGGTGAGTGTGACAGTAGCAGTGAGGGGCGGCGACCCGTCGTCCCCTACTACCAGCGGCACCAGCAGGGCACGTCGTTCTTCTCGGTCCAGCGGCGCCGTCGTCGATACCACTCCCAGACCGCGTCCCTCGTCGCCTCCTGCAGGCAGTGACACCACCAGAGACACAAGATAATAAACAAAACACACACACATCAATCTACAATCAGCTTTCTTTTAAGGTATTCTATTTAGAGCGATTTTTTTTTTTTGCAAATGCAGTTAAATACTACGTCCAAACTTAAGGTACAGGTTATACGAAGACGTTCTCACGTGCTGTTAAACTCTGGATGTTCTTTTTCAATTGCATTTATAAAAAAAATGCACTATATAGAGAAGGTCTGTAAAAGAACTGAGTGTATGTCCAAAACACAAGCCAACAGCTGTACCACTGTGCTATGAGATTATATAGCATGACACATAATGCTATGTTGGATCAGTCCATCGTGGCCGATGGAATGAACGCGTCATCTTCACCCTGAGGGACTGACTACCTCAAACTCCCTCTTTTCACTTCTTCCATTGTCTCTGTCGTTAACAGATAAAGTCAGTGGTTGGCGAAACGTTTCCATAATAAAGCTACCCAAGTGATGCACATGTCTCTCCTTCATCTACATAATGTAGACTGAGATGCTAGAACAGCGACGGACTACGACTCTATACAAGTGTTTTCCCCCACAGTGATCTCTCATCACCTCACAGACGGTGGTACATTACATTACTCTCTGACCAGTGTTAGGGTCTGCTAGTAAAACATACTTAATTGGGTTTAAAGACTATCGACTGCATGAAAGGTCATTAAGTATGCGCGCAACTTTTTCACCACCAGACGGGAATACTTTAATCCCTAAAACAGGGATTAAAGTAAACTCCCAGTGCGTATATATACGCTGAGATATATACGCCTCTTGGCCTACAGATCCTCAGGAGTGCTTGGAGTCTTCTGCTGTCTCCTGAGCTATTTACTCTCCTCAATAGTGATTACATAATTAATATCCTGGTTTGCTAATTTCCCTTCTTGCCGTTTCTCCTGATACTGAATGGCTCTTTTGCCAGGGAACTGGAGCTATCCTCATCCTCCTCGGATCAGTCCTGATTGCCTCTCATTTACTACAAGCTTAATGACCCTTACGGGTTTAGTGCTTACCCGTGAATAATAAAAATGATAATAATAAAAATAATTAACAATTATAAAAGCAATCGGTCTTTAGTGTTATCTTGCTTCAGCAGAGGTTATCTAGAAGTCTAGAGTTATCTTGCTTCAGTTGAGGTTATCTAGAAGTCTAGAGTTATCTTGCTTCAGTTGAGGTTATCTAGAAGTCTAGAGTTATCTTGCTTCAGTTGAGGTTATCTAGAAGTCTAGAGTTATCTTGCTTCAGTTGAGGTTATCTAGAAGTCTAGAGTCATCTTGCTTCAGTTGAGGTTATCTAGAAGTCTAGAGTTATCTTGCTTCAGTTGAGGTTATCTAGAAGTCTAGAGTTATCTTGCTTCAGTTGAGGTCATCTAGAAGCCTAGAGTTATCTTGCTTCAGTTGAGGTTATCTAGAAGTCTAGAGTTATCTTGCTTCAGTTGAGGTTATCTAGAAGTCTAGAGTCATCTTGCTTCAGTTGAGGTTATCTAGAAGTCTAGAGTTATCTTGCTTCAGTTAAGGTTATCTAGAAGTCTAGAGTTATCTTGCTTCAGTTGAGGTTATCTAGAAGTCTAGAGTTATCTTGCTTCAGTTGAGGTTATCTAGAAGTCTAAAGTCATCTTGCTTCAGTTGAGGTTATCTAGAAGTCTAGAGTTATCTTGCTTCAGTTGAGGTTATCTAGAAGTCTAGAGTCATCTTGCTTCAGTTGAGGTTATCTAGAAGTCTAGAGTTATCTTGCTTCAGTTGAGGTTATCTAGAAGTCTACAGTTATCTTGCTTCAGTTAAGGTTATCTAGAAGTCTAGAGTCATCTCATTTCAGTTGAGGTTATCTAGAAGTCTAGAGTTATCTTGCTTCAGTTGAGGTTATCTAGAAGTCTAGAGTCATCTTGCTTCAGTTGAGGTTATCTAGAAGTCTAGAGTTATCTTGCTTCAATTGAGGTTATCTAGAAGTCTAGAGTTATCGTGCTTCAATTGAGGTTATCTAGAAGTCTAGAGTCATTTTGGTTCAGTTGAGGTTATCTAGATGTCTAGAGTTATCTTGCTTCAGTTGAGGTTATCTAGAAGTCTAGAGTTATCTTGCTTCAGTTGAGGTTATCTAGAAGTCTAGAGTCATCTTGCTTCAGTTGAGGCTATCTAGAAATCTAAAGTCATCTTGCTTCAGTTGAGGTTATCTAGAAGTCTAGAGTTATCTTGCTTCAGCAGAGGTTATCTAGAAGTCCAGAGTCATCTTGCTTCAGTTGAGGTTATCTAGAAGTCTAAAGTCATCTTGCTTCAGTTGAGGTTATCTAGAAGTCTAGAGTCATCTTACTTCAGTTGAGGTTATCTAGAAGTCTAGAGTTATCTTGCTTCAATTGAGGTTATCTAGAAGTCTAGAGTTATCGTGCTTCAATTGAGGTTATCTAGAAGTCTAGAGTCATCTTGGTTCAGTTGAGGTTATCTAGAAGTCTAGAGTTATCTTGCTTCAGTTGAGGTTATCTAGAAGTCTAGAGTTATCTTGCTTCAGTTGAGGTTATCTAGAAGTCTAGAGTTATCTTGCTTCAGTTGAGGTTATCTAGAAGTCTAGAGTCATCTTGCTTCAGTTGAGGCTATCTAGAAGTCTAAAGTCATCTTGCTTCAGTTGAGGTTATCTAGAAGTCTAGAGTTATCTTGCTTCAGCAGAGGTTATCTAGAAGTCCAGAGTCATCTTGCTTCAGTTGAGGTTATCTAGAAGTCTAAAGTCATCTTGCTTCAGTTGAGGTTATCTAGAAGTCTAGAGTCATCTTGCTTCAGTTGAGGTTATCTAGAAGTCTAGAGTTATCTTGCTTCAATTGAGGTTATCTAGAAGTCTAGAGTCATCTTGCTTCAGTTGAGCTTATCTAGAAGTCTAGAGTTATCTTGCTTCAGCAGACGTTATCTAGAAGTCCAGAGTCATCTTGCTTCAGTTGAGGTTATCTAGAAGTCTAGAGTCATCTTGCTTCAGTTGAGGTTATCTAGAAGTCTAGAGTTATCTTGCTTCAGTTGAGGTTATCTAGAAGTCTAGAGTCATCTTGCTTCAGTTGAGGTTATCTAGAAGTCTAGAGTCATCTTGCTTCAGTTGAGGTTATCTAGAAGTCTAGAGTCATCTTGCTTCAGTTGAGGTTATCTAGAAGTCTAGAGTTATCTTGCTTCAGTTGAGGTTATCTAGAAGTCTAGAGTCATCTTGCTTCAGTTGAGGTTATCTAGAAGTCTAGAGTTATCTTGCTTCAGTTGAGGTTATCTAGAAGTCTAGAGTTATCTTGCTTCAGTTGAGGTTATCTAGAAGTCTAGAGTTATCTTGCTTCAGTTGAGGTTATCTAGAAGTCTAGAGTCATCTTGCTTCAGTTGAGGTTATCTAGAAGTCTAGTTTTTCATTCCTCTTTAGGTGGTGTTCTTACAATGGCAGTCCGCCACTCTCCTCATCCTTGCACATTCCTTCATGTCTCCTCTACAGTCTCCTATATTGTCATACATCCTGTGTTTTATGTATCTTTTCTACACTCGAGTGCTTCTTCTGTGTGTGTGTGTGTGTGTGTGTGTGTGTGTGTGTGTGTGTGTGTGTGTGTGTGTGTGTGTGTGTGTGTGTGTGTGAAGTGTTTGCCTGAGTGTGTTTACTTATATTCTTCTAATGTATTTACAGTTAGAGAAATAGAGCTCTCTGTGATCATTTACAATGTAAATATTCAGTGAAATTACTGGAAAAGGCTGGACTGAACTTTCTCCAAAAAACACAGATAATCTGAAACAATCTGTATATTGAAAAAAAGGACACAATTACACCATTTCATTTAAATAAAAATTAATCGTAAATCAAATTAAAAAAAGTGCCACTGCATTATGCCAAATTATGCAAACGAACGTGATCAGATTGCAATTTAACGGGTGGTAGATCACGCAAGAGGCAGGAATATTTTTATAGCCTGTTTGTATATGCTATGTGAGTTTCAAAACATTTTGAGCCTAGCATACACATGAAAAATATATTGTTTACTTAAAAATATTTTTTTTCCCTCCATAGTGATATGATTTATATGTTTGCTGGAATATCTTTATAACTTTTGTATGTTATCTGTTCAAGATATCAGCAACTTTCTTTAGTTCATCCTGAAAACGACTAGCGGTCGTAGGAGCTTTCACTGTGAGAGTGAAGAACAGTACTTATATCAAGATCTTCAAGGTAGTGAAGAACAGTATAGACGAGATCAAGATCTTCAAGGTAACTTTCTTTGGCAGTATTCTTTGGAATGTTTTGCAATGTGTGTTAATGCATTCCTTTACATTAGGCAGATAATGTGTTCCAAATAGTAATTACTTTTAGGATACACAAACGTAATTTTCAGGTGTTACTGTCTGCTTTTTTTTCTTTCTTCATATGTTCGAAGTATTAATGTGTAGTATTAAACTTTTGGGAACTCCGAATATGCGAAGAGTTTTACGTTGAAACATTTTTGGTTGGAGAGAACTTAGATATTTGTAGTGCAGTGACAGCTGTGGACTAATCATATTCGAGTTCTACTTAAACTGCTATTGCTGCTTCTACTGTTACTTCTACTATGATTTCTGTTAATATTAATACTGCGATTTCTGTTACTATTAATATTACTAATTCTGTTAGAGATCTCTTCACCGGTACAGAACTCGCCTCTTCAGTACAGTATGTACCTTCAACAGTTGTGATTATCCTCAGTTCGCCTATGGTAGTCTCCGGGTACCTACCTTCCCTCCACCAACTTTGCACATTCCAAAACGTCTGTGAAAGATTGTTGTCACCGGGTGTCACTAGCGAAATAAATTCTATCCAGTCTTTGAAACAGCTAGGTAGTGCCCTTATAACGCCTTTTATTACAATCTTTGCACTTTTCTTCATTCTCCGAAGTCGCAGGGCGAGTCTCCCTCAAGACACTTCCAACCCGGAAATAAACTCCACGGAATAATAAGCGTCAGCAACACGGTTGGAACTAATTACAACTAACCCACATATTAAAAAAAAAGGTCAGTTTTTCGGTCACTTCATTGCCTTTGTCAAGTGGCAAGTTAGTTGACCATGAATTTTCCAAGGTATTGTAGTAACAAAAAAAACGGTAGTATTAATAGTAGCAGTAGTAATAGTAGTAGTAGGAATCGTATTAGTAGTAACAGTAGTAGTATTATTGTCGTTATGGGGAGCACTAAACCTGTAGGGATTATCAGCGCCTGTGGGGAGGGAGGGAAGGGAGAGGGGAGGAAGGCATTCAGGCTTAATTCAGGGAACCGGAGCACAGATCCATTTCCCTAGATCAAGAGCCCCTCACCAGCATCAAGGAACCTCCCTTGAGGTAACAATAGTGTTTTAAGTAGAACTAGAATATAATAAGTCCACAGAGACTCGATATCAACACCACACGTAATCCTCTCCAATGTACGTATTCCTCTCCAATGTACGTAATGCTCTCCAATGTACGTATTCCTCTCCAATGTACGTAATGCTCTCCAATGTACGTAATGCTCTCCAATGTACGTAATCCTCTCCAATGTACGTATTCCTCTCCAATGTACGTAATGCTCTCCAATGTACGTATTCCTCTCCAATGTACGTAATGCTCTCCAATGTACGTAATGCTCTCCAATGTACGTAATGCTCTCCAATGTACGTAATGCTCTCCAATGTACGTAATGCTCTCCAATGTACGTAATCCTCTCCAATGTACGTAATGCTCTCCAATGTACGTAATGCTCTCCAATGTACGTATTCCTCTCCAATGTACGTAATCCTCTCCAATGTACGTTTTCCTCTCCAATGTACGTATTCCTCTCTAATGTACGTATTCCTCTCTAATGTACGAATTCTTCTCCAACGTACGTATTCCTCTCCAATGTACGTATTCCTTTCCAATGTACGTATTCCTCTCCAATGTACATATTCCTCTCCAATGTACGTATTCCTCTCTAATGTACGTATTCCTCTCCAATGTACGTATTCCTCTCCAATGTACGTATTCCTCTCCAATGTATGTATTCCTCTCCAATGTACGTATTCCTCTCCAATGTACGTATTCCTCTCCTCTTACCTGTCATAAATCCCACATTAAATCCCACATGTGAAGTACAATAGGAAGCACCGTACTCACTTTTGTCGAACTTGACTTGAATAGCAGCTCGTATGTGTGGTGGAGCCCTGGGGTCGAGGCTGATGGTGAAGGGTGGTCCGTGGCCCCTCTGCCAGTCGTCAGGGTCGCCTAGTCTGACCCTGGCCACCACCTGCGGAGGGGCGTTCTCCACCACCTGCACCTCCCGCGGCTCCGCCAGGAACGGCGGGTTGTCGTTCACGTCTGTTATATTCACCTGTCGGCAGGGAGGGGGGGGGGAGATGTGGTGGCGGATTTTGATGTGTTGTTATGCATGTAAATCTATTTTTCATTTGTATATATTTTATTCATTCGTATATCCGTTATTCGTTTGTATATCTGTTATTAATTTGTATATTTGTTATTTATTTGTATATATTTTATCAATTTGTATATCTGTTATTCACTAGCCCTTGTGGTTTAGCGCTTCTTTTTAATTATAATAATAATGTTATTCATTTATATATCCATTATTCATTATATATATATTCAGTATATCTTTTATTAATTTGTATATCTGTTATTCATTTGTACATGTATTATTCATTTGCATATCTGGTGATTCCTTCCCTCTTTCTCTCCTTTACTTCCTCACCTCACACCGTGTGTTGATTGGTCACTTTCCACTCACCGTGAGGGTGGCTGTAGCTGTCCTGGGCGTCGCACCGTCGTCCACCGCCCACACCAGCAGCGTGTGGGCGGGGTTGGTCTCGCGGTCCAGTCCGCCCACCAGCACCACCCCGCCCGTGCCGTCCACGTGGAACAACCCGCCAGGGTCGCTGGCCGGGGCGATGGTGTAGTTCACTCTGCTTTCTCCTCCCTGACGGGAGAGGGAGGGGGGAGGGGAGGGGAGAGGGGGGAGTGAGGGAGGATTGGAGGGGAAGGGGAAGGGGAAGGGGAAGGAAAGGGTGGAGAAAAGTAAGTTTCTGGCGTAAACCTTATGGTTACTCTGTGTGTGTGTGGGGGGGGGGGTTGAATGTCGGTGCGATTACCTATTACACACACACACCAGTCCCACAACATACAAGGAATGTTGTGGTGTTATGGTATGGTGGTATTGTGTGGTGTTATGGTATGATGTTGTGTGGTGTTTATGGTATGGTGTTATTGTGTGGTGTTGTGTGGTGTTTATGGTAAGGTGTTATTGTGTGGTGTTGTGTGGTGTTTATGGTATGGTGTTATTGTGTGGTGTTGTGTGGTGTTTATAGTAAGGTGTTATTGTGTGGTGTTGTGTGGTGTTTATGGTATGGTGTTATTGTGTGGTGTTGTGTGGTGTTTATGGTAAGGTGTTATTGTGTGGTGTTGTGTGGTGTTTATGGTAAGGTGTTATTGTGTGGTGTTGTGTGGTGTTTATAGTAAGGTGTTATTGTGTGGTGTTGTGTGGTGTTTATGGTATGGTGTTATTGTGTGGTGTTGTGTGGTGTTTAAGGTAAGGTGTTATTGTGTGGTGTTGTGTGGTGTTTATGGTAAGGTGTTATTGTGTGGTGTTGTGTGGTGTTTATGGTATGGTGTTATTGTGTGGTGTGTGGTGTTTATGGTATGGTGTTATTGTGTGGTGTTGTGTGGTGTTTATAGTAAGGTGTTATTGTGTGGTGTTGTGTGGTGTTTATGGTAAGGTGTTATTGTGTGGTGTTTATGGTATGGTGTTATTGTGTGGTGTTGTGTGGTGTTTATGGTAAGGTGTTATTGTGTGGTGTTGTGTGGTGTTTATGGTATGGTGTTATTGTGTGGTGTTGTGTGGTGTTTATGGTATGGTGTTATTGTGTGGTGTTTATGGTAAGGTGTTATTGTGTGGTGTTGTGTGGTGTTGTGTGGTGTTTATGGTATGGTGTTATTGTGTGGTGTTGTGTGGTGTTTATGGTAAGGTGTTATTGTGTGGTGTTGTGTGGTGTTTATGGTATGGTGTTATTGTGTGGTGTTGTGTGGTGTTTATGGTATGGTGTTATTGTGTGGTGTTTATGGTAAGGTGTTATTGTGTGGTGTTGTGTGGTGTTGTGTGGTGTTTATGGTATGGTGTTAGGTGTTTATGGTAAGGTGTTATTGTGTGGTGTTGTGTGGTGTTTATGGTATGGTGTTATTGTGTGGTGTTGTGTGGTGTTTATGGTAAGGTGTTATTGTGTGGTGTTGTGTGGTGTTTATGGTATGGTGTTATTGTGTGGTGTGTGGTGTTTATGGTATGGTGTTATTGTGTGGTGTGTGGTGTTTATGGTATGGTGTTATTGTGGTGTTATGGTGTCACTACATTTTCGGAATTTCACTCTACAACAGTTAACAGAAGAGCTAAAGCTACTTTATAGACATATAAGTAACAAGGTAAACTCGATGTTATAACAACGTCTGTCTCACTAATAAGTTCTCTTGCTTAACAAAACCAAAAATCACATTATTTAGAAATATATAAAGTAGATGTACTGGAAGGCCAAAAATATTAACTATTTAATAGTTTAACCTCATTTAGCAAAATCTTCTTCATATTACGATGATAACCAGAGAAATTATTAATAAAAGGAAAGAGATATTTACTGTGAACTTCAAATAGAATTTCTCATTAAATACTTCTTAAGCTGGCAGAAAATAGAGAATTGATGAAGTTCTTGGTGGACGAAACGTCTTCTCAATGTCATAAAGCGCATCCTATTATAATATAACCCAGGCAAATGCAAAGTTAAGAAAACCGAAAAAGGGGTAAAGAAGACCGGGAACAGAGTACAGACTGGAAATTTCTCTCAAGGAGGTTCTTGGGGTGAGCGTAGCTCTGAAGATATGACCGTGTCTTATTAGCACTTCTCGGTGTATAATACCAGTGATGTACGCTACGATAACACAGTGAACGGCTGGGTAAACTGTTACACTAGACGATGTGTAGGTTTTTCAGTGAAAGAAAAATGTGAGCATTGATATGAAGGAAAAATATCGCTTGTTTATTGTTGCTAGAGGGATCCTTTGAAGGATGACTGGAGGAACTCTTTGAAGGATCACTAGAGGAGTCCTTTGAAGGATGACTGGAAGAACTCTTTGAAGGATCACTAGAAGAGTCCTTTGAAGGATGACTGGAAGAACTCCTTGAAGGATCACTAGAAGAGTCCTTTGAAGGATGACTGGAGGAACTCTTTGAAGGATCACTAGAGGAGTCCTTTGAAGGATGACTGGAGAAACTCTTTGAAGGATCACTAGAGGAGTCCTTTGAAGGATGACTGGAAGAACTCTTTGAAGGATCACTAGAAGAGTCCTTTGAAGGATGACTGGAAGAACTCCTTGAAGGATCACTAGAAGAGTCCTTTGAAGGATGACTGGAGGAACTCTTTGAAGGATCACTAGAGGAGTCCTTTGAAGGATGACTGGAAGAACTCTTTGAAGGATCACTAGAGGAGTCCTTTGAAGGATGACTGGAAGAACTCCTTGAAGGATCACTAGAAGAGTCCTTTGAAGGATGACTGGAGGAACTCTTTGAAGGATCACTAGAGGAGTCCTTTGAAGGATGACTGGAAGAACTCTTTGAAGGATCACTAGAGGAGTCCTTTGAAGGATGACTGGAAGAACTCCTTGAAGGATCACTAGAAGAGTCCTTTGAAGGATGACTGGAGGAACTCTTTGAAGGATCACTAGAAGAGTCCTTTGAAGGATGACTGGAGGAACTCTTTGAAGGATCACTAGAGGAGTCCTTTGAAGGATGACTGGAGAAACTCTTTGAAGGATCACTAGAGGAGTCCTTTGAAGGATGACTGGAAGAACTCTTTGAAGGATCACTAGAAGAGTCCTTTGAAGGATGACTGGAGGAACTCTTTGAAGGATCACTAGAGGAGTCCTTTGAAGGATGACTGAAGGAACCCTCTGAAGGATCATTAGGCTATTTTGGAGGATGGCAGGAGGAAACTTTTGAAGGATCATTGCAGGAATCCTTGAAGGATCATTACAGAAATCCTTAAAAGGATCATTACAGGAATCCTCGAAGGATCATTACAGGAATCCTTGAAGGATTATTACAGAAATCCTTAAAGGATCATTACAGGAATCCTTGAAGGATCATTACAGGAATCCTTGAAGGATCATTTCAGGAATCCTTAAAGGATCATTACAGGAATCCTTGAAGGATCAGTTTTTGCCTCTATAAAGCTCTGAGCGGACAAATATCTTGCCCAACGGAATAATTCATTGTACAGAATACATACGCAGCTGAAAAAAAATATTACTCAGACTTCCACATCAAACTGACTAAAATAGTGTGAGATTATATGAATTAATTGATCAAATGGAATGACAAATGGGTGATGGAATTTATGCCACGTAATGGAAATGGATGAAAATGAAAACAAGCCTTATAAGACACAGACTCTTTGGTAAATTATTGAGAGTCTACATTAAAGAAGACAGAATATCAAGAGTCTCCATTAAAGAAGACGGCACTACGAGCCTAAATTAAGCAGATTGCTCATATAATATCAAACATATAATTGCAAACAATATCTCCTGGTAATGTTGCAGCTGCCAGATATATAACAGACCTGTTACACGGCACACACACACAGGGCCAGGAGCTATGAATCGACCCCTGCAGCCACAAATAGGTGAGTACACACACACACACACACACACACGAGGGGGGGGGGTCACAACTTCGATGAAATAAAACAGGAGGAGGAACAAATGATTGAAGGCATCATGAAAACAATAGGTGAGGACGATATGACCCAGGTAACAAATTTTCGGAGAAGCGCGCGGTTTGCGAGTGGAAGTATACGGCCTGTCAAAGTAATTTTCAAGGAAGGATCAGTTCGAACCAGGATTCTGCAAGAGAAAGCTCGTCTGAAGGACAAACAGGGGTACCGTAGAGTATACCTCGATCGCGACAGAACACAAGAAGAAAGGACTACACTGAAAGAGAGGGTACAGAGACGCAAGGAGGAACGAGAGGCAATGATGAAGATGAGCAGGACCCAGACACAGGAGGAAGGGCAAACACACACCGCCGAATCTCCCACCGAAAGACTCCAACCGGGACAATTCCAACGCAACTGAGCAACCCAAACCACAACCCACTCACTGTTCCCTCTTTCAGCA
>NC_091307.1:16312360-16322360 GCF_038502225.1 Cherax quadricarinatus
GTCCTTTTCGCATTCTGTATGGCTAAGTTCTACATTATTTAACTTATAAGTGCTAGGGTTATGGACACTCCCGAGCTTCAGAACCTTGCATTTATCTACACTGAACTGCATCTGCCACTTTTTTGACCAAGAATAGAGTTTGTCTAAATCCTCCTGAAGTTCCCTAACATCTACGTTTGAATCAAATATCCTACCTATCTTTGTGTCATCGGCGAATTTGCTCATATCACTAGTAATTCCCTCATCAAGATCATTGATATATATTATAAACAACAACGGGCCCAAGACTGATCCCTGTGGAACGCCACTTGTTACTGATCCCCACTCGGATTTAACCCCATTTATGGACACTCTGCTTCCTGTCTGTGAGCCATGATTCAATCCACGAGAGCACCCTTCCCCCAATGCCATGAGCTGCTACTTTCTTTAACAGTCTTTGGTGCGGAACTCTATCAAATGCCTTACTAAAATCTAAGTAAATAATATCAAATTCTTTGTCGTGGTCAACAGCCTCAAAAGCTTTACTGAAGAAAGTTAATAAATTAGTTAGACAAGACCGGCCTCTTGTGAATCCATGCTGAGTATCATTAATCAAGCTATGCTTATCGAGATGGCTTCTTATAATCTGAGCTAAAATTGACTCTAGTAATTTGCCTACAGTTGAGGTCAGGCTTATTAGGCGGTAATTTGACGGTAACGACTTGTCCCCTGTTTTAAAAATAGGAATTACATTAGCCATCTTCCACATATCAGACACTACACCTGTTTGAAGAGATAAATTAAAAATATTAGTTAATGGTTCACAGACTTCCATTTTGCATTCCTTAAGAACCCTTGAAAAAACCTCTTCAGGACCCGGTGACTTATTTTGCTTCTGTCGGTCTATCTGCTTCACAACCATTTCACTAGTGACTGTGATGTTACATAATTTATCTTCTTCTGGCCCACTATAAAAATTAATTACCGGAATATTATTAGTGTCTTCCTGTGTAAAAACCGAGAGAAAATAATTATTTAAAATCGAGCACATTTCATTCTCTTTGTCAGTAAGATGCCCATAGTTATTTTTAAGGGGACCTATCTTATCTCTCATTTTTGTTCTATATACCTGGAAAAAACTTTTTGGGTTAGTTTTAGAATCCCTAGCAACTTTAATTTCATAGTCCCTTTTAGCTTTTCTTATCCCCTTTGTAATGTCCCTCTTAATGTCAATATACTGATTCATAAGATGACCCTCGCCTCTTTTGATACGCCTATAAATTCCTTTCTTATGCCCTAGTAGATATTTCAACCTATTATTCATCCATTTCGGGTCATTTCTATTTGATCTAATTTCTTTATAAGGGATAGACGTTCTTTGAGCAGCATGTATAGTGTTCAGAAAACTGTCATATTGATAGCTCTCTTCGTTACCCCAGTCAACAGATGATAAGTGTTCTCTAAGCTCATCGTAATCTGCTAAGCGAAAATCTGGGACTGTTACTGAGTTATCCCTACTATCATACTTCCATTCAATGCTAAATGTAATTGATTTGTGGTCGCTAGCACCCAGTTCCTCTGAAACTTCTAAATTATTAACAAGGGATTCATTGTTTGCCAGAACTAAGTCAAGCAGGTTATTACCCCTTGTAGGCTCAGTCACAAACTGCTTCAAAAAACAATCCTGAACTACTTCTAAGAAATCGTATGATTCTAAATTCCCAGTCAAGAAATTCCAATCAATATGACTAAAGTTAAAGTCTCCTAGAATTACTACATTATCGTGCCTTGTGGCCCTAACAATTTCCTCCCATAGTAGTCTCCCCTGGTCCCTATCTAAATTTGGGGGGACGGTATATCACACCTAAAATTAATTTTTCATGCCCCTCTGAAAATTCTATCCAAACAGACTCTGTATGTGTTACTTCAGACTTAATACCCGTTTTTATGCAACAGTTCAAGCGATCTCGGACATACAATGCCACCCCACCCCCCTTTCCGACACTTCTATCTACTTGGAACATTTTAAAACCCTGAATGTGACATTCTGCAGGCATGTCCCGTCTTTTTGAATTAAACCACGTCTCAGTTATGGCAAATACATCAATGTTACCTGCACTAGCAACTAGTCCATCTTATTCCTAGCACAGCGACTATTTGTGTAATAAATATTTAAAGACCCTACTCTCTCTTTACCCTTCCTGCTCCTTTCTGTTATTCCACTATACCTATTACTGTCCTTGTCAATTAGTGCCACTGGCTTTCCAATATCCACCTCATTTTGCCTATTACTAGTTCTCCTAGTACTCATATTACTACCCTGCGACTTCACAGTTTTCCCGCCAAAACCCATACCACTAACTATTCCTAGTTTAAAGACATAACAGCTCCCTCCACTGCGTTGGCCAGTGCTCCCACCCCACACCTAGATAAGTGAACCCCATCCCTGGCATACATGTCATTTCTGCCATAGAAGAGGTCCCAGTTGTCAATGAATGTTACCGCATTTTCCTTACAGTATTTGTCCAGCCAGCAATTGACACCAATTGCTCTGGACAACCATTCATTTCCAACTCCTCTCCTTGGCAAAATGCCACATATGACAGGTTTCCCACTCTTCCTCCTAATTATCTCTATTGCTGACCTATACCTGCTAATCAGGTCCTCACTCCTACGTCTGCCAACATCGTTGCCTCCAGCATTGAGACAGATAATAGGATTGCTCCCATTACCTCTCATGATGTCATCCAGACGGCTAACAATATCCTTCATCCCAGCCCCAGGAAAACACACTCTCTGCCTCCTACTCCTATCCTTCAAGCAGAATGCCCTATCCATGTACCTAACTTAGCTATTCCCAACAACAACAATGTTTTTACCTTCCTTGGCGTCGTCCTTCGTGATGCTCCCAGTAGTCGAATCACATTCGTCAGGTAGCATTACACCACTTGTGGAATTCGTCAAGACGTTCTCGATGGTCTTCGTTGGGGTTTCTAGGGATGTCTCACTCACGTCTGCCAATGCTTCCTTGGTGCTCGTTGTGGCATTCCCAGTAAAACACTCACATTCGTCAGGTAGCACGGAGAATGGGTTGGAAGTTTTCACGGTAGTCTTCTGGTTTCTCGTTGTTTCTGCCTCTCCAACCGTTTTCTTGATCCTCAGCTTGGTTCCATGTTGCCCGGCCACTGACCAAGCTCCCCTCTTAACTTGGGGACTCACAACAGGAGGATTACTACGAATCCTCTTGTTCTCCTCCGTTAATCGCCGTATCTCCAGCTTAGCAACTCTGAGCTCCTCTCTCAGCTGCTGGTAAAGTTGCTCAAGAGAGGGCATCCTGGTTCAGATTCACAGAGAGCACACAAACAGGTCTTATGTTCACTGCAAACTAATCATAAGATATCGCACATCAACAATGGATGCTTCAACTCAGACCTGGCTGGCATCACCACCACCATCACTGATGACAGCTAGATACTTGTCACTCAATATGCCTCTAGCTAACTTGTCACTCAATATGCCTCTAGCTAACTATCTAACACCACACCAGTCCCAGCTTGCTCGACAGCGCTCTTGAAAAATATTACTTGTTTTTTTTTATACAGATAATATCAAATGATATTATCTTTTCAGAGGGTGATCCGGAGAGTCAGTGGAACGATTCTGTAGTGCCAAATAAGGTGATCTTCACTTATGTTAGTGTACTGGTCCAGCCACGGTCTGCCAAGTAGTCTCCGTATATGTTCCATATCGTCATTTTGCTGTGTTTGTTTCCGAGCATGCTGCTGTAGTGGCCCTCTTCCTATGACCTTGGGTCAACTCCAAGACATGGAGGGAAGCATGTGGTGACATCACCTGAATCTGACCCGGGTTGAGGAATAGAGTGGCTCCATGCTGTACGTGCATACTATACTTCATCATGGCACCTGTTGCATCCTTCTCGTGAAACAGGGCCAAGAGTCAAGTGAGTGCCACCTGTAGCTCATCTCATACATCCTATCGGGAGGCACTGCTGGCTAACCAAGCTACTGTATCCTGGTTTTTCCAGATCCTACTTTCGGATTAGATCGAGTGATTGCTCCAGTCATTTGTCCTATCATAGGTTTTAACGTGGCAGATGTTTCAAGGACTGCTCGAGTGATTTTTACTGAGGACAACAGTTGGTTGGGTAGTGAGGCTCTCTGGCAGCGAGTGATCAGTGCTCATGCCCGAAAGTGGCTTGGTCAGTGGCGGATTTAGAGGTGTAGGGGCCTTAAAAAGAATAACGTTTAAAAGCCCTTCCAGGGGGCACCTCGCTGCCATCAGCTGTTGCACTGGTGGAAGTTAAATTTTAACACTAGAACCGCTGGCCCGCTGTTAGCGTGCCGTATAAATTGATTTCTTTCAAAAATATTCAGCAAAATGTGAAAAATTTGAGTTTTGATTTTAGAATCGAAATAGTTTGTACAATGCGCACATAAATATTTGTCTCCACAACCACAAACAGTTAGAGAGGGGCGGAACTCATGAAGTGTTAAAAACAAATATTTAACGATTTGGGGGCCCCTCAGTAGTCGGGGCCCTAAGCGGCAGCTTAGTCCACCTATCAGTAAATCAGTCAGTTGGTATGAGTATTCCATCTTGGCAAACTTCCATGTTCGACTTGGACTGGCAGTGAGAACCCTCTGATTCCAGATCCACGGAAGGAATCCTTGGTATTAAATTTTGAGAGTCTCTGTTCAAGGTTGTCCAGGGGATCCACTGTGAAGAATTCATGCGTAGTTGGGGAGGAAAGAGAGAAGGTTAATAAGACATGTGTGCAACACTTAGGTGTACTGTCCAAACGATTCGCCTACACAGTCGCCTTCAGTCAGATACAGGCTAAAACAACATTGGAGAGGCTTGAAGAACTGATCACGCGAAACTAACTAACTACTACTAGTCCTACTACCTGAAGAAGCCTACGTTACAGCCCTAAAGATACCCAAGTGTCTTATTCACCAACTGTCTGCATTGTTTACCATCAGAAATAAGAGAGAGAGGAGACCCAGGACACTATACTTCCTGGTGTGCACACAAACAGTAACTGTTGGTTGTTCAGCACAAATAGTTTATGGTCATTACAGTGCCCCAGAATGTTGTGGGTCACTGGCCCGCGGCAGAAAAATTTGCGTATTTGCCATAAATAACACGTGGAAAAAAAAATATGGTGCTTTTGTCCTGTCTGTTGCCATGTGCAGAAAATATTGTGCTCAGTTGCGTGGCTATTAATGACCTTCGTGCCGTTTTAAACCCAATAAACCTAGTAACTAAAATGAAAATATTACTACTAATATAATAAAATAATGCAGAGAAGAGCTGAAGGGTGTATAGTGAATTAGAGAGAGAGAGAGAGAGAGAGAGAGAGAGAGAGAGAGAGAGAGAGAGAGAGAGAGAGAGAGAGAGAGAGAGAAAGGTTCTTGCTTTAAACAATTACATCACCATAAATCGACATTTGCTGGAAATCGCTCCGTGGCAACGCGCTTAATTAAAGGCGCAACCTTGACATTGATTTACATTAGCTGACGATTACGCGAGGTCTTCACCAGTTATCCTGGATTTAAGAGCGATAGACAGATGCACACATACACATAATATATAGATGGATAGGCATGTTTATCTATTACAAGGTTGGGCGTGTATAATAGTCTTGAATATAAAAATAACGTTAGGCATGAGGAAAAGAGATTTGTTATTGTGACTTCAGTAGAGGGAATGGCGAGATGGAAAGAGAGCGAGAGAGAGGGAAGAGAGGGGATCAGAGGAAAAGAGAGGGGAGAGGATTGAAGGTGGGGAGTGAGAAGAACCACACTCTGTAATAATAAACACACCGTGTATCACCACCACTAATTACTCACATAAAGAAGAGAGGGCAGATTACAAGGTGTGAGGCGAGTGCAGCTCTCAGTCTTGTACGACACAGAGAAAACTCTGTTATACTGTGCTGTAGAGCGAGAGTATCACTACTGTAACGAGAGAGAGAGAGAGAGAGAGAGAGAGAGAGAGAGAGAGAGAGAGAGAGAGAGAGAGAGAGAAACTACCAACAGTAGTAGAACAGTGTACGTAACGGCCAACAGAAATTTCTATGTAACGGCAAGGATTGCTTTACGTAACGACTAACGGAGCGACAGAACAGTGTGGTTAATAAGCAACAGAGAGAACACAAGTGTGTACGCCATTTAATAATTAAAACATTACACTCTATCACTGGATAATTGAAGCCACATTCTAATAAACACAGAGAATATTAAATGTAGCATGTCAAATTTATGAAAAATATTTATTAGAGAGGAAGTTACATTTCAAATATAAAAGAAAGAAATTACATTTCGTAATATATATTATAAAGCTGAAATAATTAAAAACACTCGAGGGATATTTGTTTTAATTAATTTTCCTTGAGGTTAAATCTAAGACAGTAAAAATTTTTTTTATGTATCTATACGTTTTTTTGTCATATATTTGGCACATAAATGCGAGGTAGGTCACCCTGCCTCGGTGGTCACCCTGCCTCGGTGGTCACCCTGCCTCGGTGGTCACCCTGCCTCGGTGGTCACCCTGCCTCGGTGGTCACCCTGCCTCGGTGGTCACCCTGCCTCGGTGGTCACCCTGCCTCGGTGGTCACCCTACCTCGGTGGTAACCCTGCCTCGGTGGTCACTCTGCCTCGGTGGTCACCCTGCCTCGGTGGTCACCCTGCCTCGGTGGTCACCCTGCCTCGGTGGTAACCCTGCCTCGGTGGTCACTCTGCCTCGGTGGTCACTCTGCCTCGGTGGTCACCCTGCCTCGGTGGTCACCCTGCCTCGGTGGTCACCCTGCCTCGGTGGTCACCCTACCTCGGTGGTCACCTTGCCTCGGTGGTCACCCTACCTAGGTGGTCACCTTACCTCGGTGGTCACCCTACCTCGGTGGTCACCCTGCCTCGGTGGTCACCCTACCTCGGTGGTCACCCTGCCTCGGTGGTCACCCTACCTAGGTGGTCACCTTACCTCGGTGGTCACCTTACCTCGGTGGTCACCCTACCTCGGTGGTCACCCTGCCTCGGTGGTCACCCTACCTAGGTGGTCACCCTACCTCGGTGGTCACCTTACCTCGGTGGTCACCTTACCTCGGTGGTCACCTTACCTCGGTGGTCACCCTACCTCGGTGGTCACCCTACCTCGGTGGTCACCTTACCTCGGTGGTCACCCTGCCTCGGTGGTCACCTTTCCTCGGTGGTCACCTTACCTCGGTGGTCACCCTACCTCGGTGGTCACCCTACCTCGGTGGTCACCCTACCTCGATGGTCACCCTACCTCGGTGGTCACCCTACCTCGATGGTCACCTTACCTCGATGGTCACCCTACCTCGGTGGTCACCCTACCTCGGTGGTCACCCTACCTCGATGGTCACCCTACCTCGGTGGTCACCCTACCTCGATGGTCACCTTACCTCTATGGTCACCCTACCTCGGTGGTCACCCTACCTCGGTGGTCACCTTACCTCGGTGGTCACCCTACCTCGGTGGTCACCTTACCTCGGTGGTCACCCTACCTCGGTGGTCACCTTACCTCGATGGTCACCTTACCTCGGTGGTCACCTTACCTCGGTGGTCACCTTACCTCGGTGGTCACCCTACCTCGGTGGTCACCCAACCTCGGTGGTCACCTTACCTCGGTGGTCACCCTACCTCGGTGATCACCTTACCTCGGTGGTCACCTTACCTCGGTGGTCACCTTACCTCGGTGGTCACCTTACCTCGGTGGTCACCCTACCTCGGTGGTCACCTTACCTCGGTGGTCACCCTACCTCGGTGGTCACCCTACCTCGGTGGTCACCTTACCTCGGTGGTCACCTTACCTCGGTGGTCACCCTACCTCGGTGGTCACCCTACCTCGGTGGTCACCTTACCTCGGTGGTAACCTTACCTCGGTGGTCAACTTACAGCCGCCGTGTTGGAAAGAAATTCACGCAAATCAGAAAATGAGTTTGATTTTACAAATTTGGCCAGAAAGGTATTTTAAAATTCAGTCATTCGTGAAAGCTAAGAAAAAGATAAAGATTCGCCAAGAGGTTCTCATGGGGACGATCTCTGTCAAAGTTTCGGCAAGTGATAGAGTGACAGAGCTCTACACGGAGCGATAGATCGATATCTAATATACAGATTGTCTCACTTTTGATGTTTAGATCCACCAGAAATAACAAGGAAGAAATTCCCAGCGAGTTAACAGAAAATAAAGTTCCCAAATAAACAATAAATTTCAAGAGATTTCTAATGACTTAACGATAATAAGGAAAGAATTTACTCCCGTGTGCATGGCAAGTGAGAATAAATTTCCCAAGAGAAAATTATAAGAGAAGAAATTTCCCAGGAGAGAATGGCTTAATTTCCTCTTCCTCCTCCTTCTCCTTCACTTATTACAAGCTTAATATATTGTTGAAACAGTGCATAGTTAAGGTGGCCGGAGTAACGAGGAGGAGAAGGTTGGTGTGCATGACGTGACCTCCACTACTTCAGGGGTAAACTCACCTGCTTTAAATGTCATGGTTCGTGACTTCCACTACCTCTGGGGTAAACTTACCTGCTTTAACTGTCATGGTTCGTGACTTCCACTACCTCTGGGGTAAACTCACCTGTTTTAACTGTCATGGTTCGTGACTTCCACTACCTCTGGGGTAAACTCACCTGTTTTAACTGTCATGGTTC
This sequence comes from Cherax quadricarinatus, assembly GCF_038502225.1. Taxonomy (NCBI): domain Eukaryota; kingdom Metazoa; phylum Arthropoda; class Malacostraca; order Decapoda; family Parastacidae; genus Cherax; species Cherax quadricarinatus. The sequence goes on from NC_091307.1 coordinate 16,321,039, forward strand.
GTGACTTCCTCTACCTCAGGGGTAAACTCACCTGCTTTAACTGTCATGGTTCGTGACTTCCACTACCTCAGGGGTAAACTCACCTGCTTTAACTGTCATGGTTCGTGACTTCCACTACCTCTGGGGTAAACTCACCTGCTTTAACTGTCATGGTTCGTGACTTCCACTACCTCAGGGGTAAACTCACCTGCTTTAACTGTCATGGTTCTTGACTTCCACTACCTCTGGGGTAAACTCACCTGCTTTAACTGTCATGGTTCTTGACTTCCACTACCTCTGGGGTAAACTCACCTGCTTTAACTGTCATGGTTCTTGACTTCCACTACCTCTGGGGTAAACTCACCTGCTTTAAATGTCATGGTTCGTGACTTCCACTACCTCTGGGGTAAACTCTCCTGCTATAACTGTTATGGTTTATGTTAGTTGAAGCTAAAATGGAATTAACAAAACAGAATTTCTATAAAAACAAATTAGTCTTTGATGGTTTAACTTACAGATTAAAAAGATTTATTCGTGTTAATTAACGTGGTATGCAAATTATTAAATAAAAAAAAATAGCAATTCAGCATAAGCTCTAAAGTTTAATTAGCAAAATGCAGGTTAACACTGCTTAGCATGCAAGTTTAATCCTTCTTATCATTCAAAGTTAATCCTGCTTAGCATGCAAGGTCAGCCTAACGTCATAAACTAAGAATATTAATTTGTTAATGAAGAACTATTTTCGCGAAGTTGTTAAAGAAAAAAAAGGATTAAGTATCGTGGAATATGGAAAATGAGAGCAGCACAACATGGCTCCGAGAAGCATATTATGATGTAGAATTACAGAGGGTCTTGGTATAAGGGAAGTTGTCATCTCTTACATGACACAAAGTTACCACCTGTGTAATATTATACGACACCGGAGTGTAGTTGCTCTTGTAGACTCAGGAAGTTTGATCTGCAGTAAAGTTAGTCTTGTTTAGTGTGTTCTTCGTAGGTTTGACTGTTCTCATGTATTTATTTCTCTCTTGTGAGTATATTTGTATCCACTTCCATAATTGTTCCCGCCTTAGCATAAAGCCATTTTATTATGTATGTCGTATACACACACACGCACACACACACACACACAAAACACACACACACACACAACACACACACACACACACACACACACACGTGGTGCTGGAAAACCTCATGCACCAACATGTTAAGGACACTACCAGAGTGAGAGGGGAGGATGAACCAGCAAGATTGGACCTTGTGTTCACCCTGGGCAGCTCAGACATTGAGGACATCAAGTATGAGAGTCCCCTAGGAGCTAGCGACCACGTGGTTCTGTG
>NC_091307.1:16327360-16342360 GCF_038502225.1 Cherax quadricarinatus
GTTGGGAACCCCTGCGGTCCGAGGGTACCTGGGTACCTGGCTGTAAGACCCTCACCTTTGAGTCCCCCACCGTCTGTAGCCACGACCTGGATGGCGTATCTCTGAGTCTTCTCTCTATCTAGACAGCAGAGGGCGGTGGTGATGAGTCCCTTCTCGCTGTCCACTGCGAAGATGGGTCTACCTGAAGTCTCGTCGATCACGTTCTTCTCCAGCGAGTACACGAGGCGTGCATTTTGCCCCTCGCGGGGGTCGTCATTGTCTGTAGCGGAGACCTGAGCTACGGCCGCCCCTGACCTCCAACAACACCATGTGAACAAGAAATAATAAGGAGGGAGAATAAATGTCACAGTACCAAGTGAGAGGAATAAAAGTCATAATACTGAGAGAGAGAGAGAGAGAGAGAGAGAGAGAGAGAGAGAGAGAGAGAGAGAGAGAGAGAGAGAGAGAGAGAGAGAGAGAGAGAGAGAGAGAGAGAGAGAGAGAGAGAGGATATATGCTGCAACACCAAGTAAGTTAGTCCTTTATACGTGCATGCAGGCAAAGTTTCTTGCAATATCAATCATTTGTGAAAATCTGTCCTATAAGCCACTTGTGAGGCTGAGGTACCCACCTCAGAACTCGGTGTCAACAGAGTTTGCCAGGGTAGGCGACTCACTTGGAGGCAGCCCACACAAATTTTCACAAAAGTGGAAGGCATAGTCACTTGTCAACCCCTCGGCTATGTTGGATCGTCTGACCACAAGGCTGTTTTTACGACACTTAAGATCCCAACAGAACGAGGTGTTGAGTCCACACGCACAACCTGGCTATGGGAAAGAGGTAATTGGCCAGCCCTTTGCTCTGAGCTCGCCACCACCGACTGGAATGCTCTTCTCCAAGGGGATGTTGACAACCAAGCGAAAGCCTTCACTGGACACATCCTTAATCTACAACAAGAACACATTCCTCACCGGCAATATGTGACGAAGCCTACAGATCAGCCTTGGTTTGGCTTTCGTTGTAGAGAGGCTGCTACTGCTAAGTACAAAGCACGGCGAAGGTATAAGAGGCATCCTACCACCTATAACAGGAACTTGCACATGCAAGCCTGTAGGCATATGGGTGATGTTCAAAAGTGGGCCATTGCTAAATGGGAGGCGGACACTAAAAGAAAGTTAGCATCAGGTAGGGTAGGCTCCAAAACCTGGTGGTCCCTGGTCAAGGACAGACAAGGTTATCTGCCTGATGAACTTATTCCACCTCTAAATCGACAGGATGGGACTACCTCTACTAGTAGTCAAGAGAAGGCTGACCTCTTTGCTGAACACTTTGCTACCAAAATGCAAGTTCCTGATCCAGCAAGGGACCCTCCTTGGCTAGCTGCAAGAACTGTGTCAAAACTGTCAGTGGTGTCAATAAGGCAGGAGGAGGTGCATTTCCTACTTAAATCGCTTGACCAAGAAAAGGCTGTGGGCCCAGACAAGTTGAGCCCAAGATTGTTGAGAAGATGTGCAGACCAGCTAGCAGCACCTCTAACTCGCATCTTTCAGCACTGCCTAGTACAGTGTAAATGGCCCTCTCTATGGAAAGAGGCAAATGTAGTCCCTGTTCACAAAAAGAAGAGCAGAGCAGAAATCAGCAACTACAGACCAGTGTCACTCCTGTCAATCACTGGTAAGATCCTTGAGACAATAATCTCAAGACAAATGACAGAGTTTTTTGACTACCACTCACTACTTTGTGATCGTCAATATGGCTTCAGGAAAGGTTACTCTGCTGCTGATCTGTTGTTAAACCTCTCCACTAAGTGGCACCAGTCACTGGATGAATCCAAAGTCAGCTGTGTGGTAGCACTGGACATTGCTGGCGCTTTCGACCGGGTGTGGCACCAGGGCCTCTTAGCAAAACTTCAAGCACTGGGAATTGCAGGCTCTATGCTATGTCTCCTCAGTGATTACCTTCATGGTAGATCTCTAAGTGTAGTTCTCAACGGAATGGAATCAGCAAGACTTCCTATTGGGGCAAGTGTTCCACAAGGAAGCGTGCTGGGTCCATTGTTATGGAATGTCTACTTCAACGACCTTCTTCATCTCATCCCAGAATCACATGCATATGCAGATGACTGTACACTGACATTCACTTATCCAAGAGAAGAAATGCCAGCTGCTCTAAGCTACATCAATCACCAGCTGAGAGCTATATCAGCTTGGGGAAATAGATGGCAAGTAACATTTGCACCTGAGAAAACGCAAATGATGATCATCTCTAGGAACCATGATGGTAATGCTGGTGCAGTAGTAAGGATGAATGGGAGGATGTTGGCACCTGGAGAAGAAGTTGATATCCTTGGGGTGAAATTTGACTCCAAACTAACCATGAAGAATCACGTTGTAAATCTTGCAAACAAGGCAGCCAGGAAGCTTACAGCACTTCGCCGTATCTCCCATATGCTTGACAGTAGGGGCTGCAAGATCCTGTACGAGGCACAAGTACGCTCACACCTTGAGTATGCTCCACTTTCTTGGTTTGCCTGCCCCCCCTCTCATCTGCGACTGCTTGACAGAGTAGAGAACAGAGCAAGACGTCTCATCTCTCGCCTGGACCCATCCTGGATAGATCTGTCATTTCAGCAGAGCCTTCAACATAGGAGGGATGTGGGTGGCCTTACTGTTATGTACAAGGCCAATATTGTCAAAATACCACACTTGGATCCACTTCGAGGACAGCGTGAAACAAGCTTTTATGCCACAAGACGGGCAGAAAGCAGCAACTTCACTCTGGTTGTACCCTTCTCCAGAACATCACTCCATCTGAGATCATACATACCCAGGATGACTCGAGTATGGAACACATTCGTTCAGCATAATGATGTCAACGAGATAAAGTCAGTTGATCAAATGAAAATGCTGGCCCACAGATGGCTCCAACTTCATCCTGTTCCCTACTTGTATGTCTCATAACAATACAAATGCTTTCAAATGAGCTGATGTAGGTAACAGCTCTTAGCTTGCCAATAAAGTTAGGAATCCTTAACCTGTAAATAGCTGTCAATAAAGCTAGGGATCCTTAACCTTGTCAAACCCTGTGTAAAAAAAAAAAAAAAAAAAAAAAAAAAAAAAAAAAAAAAAAAAAAAAAAAAAAAAAAAAAAAAAAAAAAAAAGAGAGAGAGAGAGAGAAAGTACAAAAGTCACAGAAAGGGAAGAATGAAAGTCACAACAGTAAGTGATAAAGACAAGTAAAATTCACATCAAGATATAATAAAAAATAAAATCACATTACTAAATGGTAAAGAAGAATAAAAGTCACCATAAGAAGAGACAAAATTAAAACTCACAATTCACAAGGAAGAAAATGAAGAGTTTGTGAACTCTAACTCCATTAAAAGACTTGTGTAATAAAAGCAAATAAAATATTTATCAATATAATCTCGAACAAAATATTAATAACTAATAATGATAATATAATAATAATTAATAACGATATAATAATTAATAATAATAATAATAATAATAATAATAATAATAATAATAATAATAATAACAATAATAAAAATTCCCGGAAATATTGTATAGGCTTGGGGGACACAAATCTTCTTGAAAGAGAAGGACCTCGGGGTGAGCACATTTCCGAGCATATCACCGGGGGCAAACATCAAGCGAATAACCTCTGCAACAAACGAAAGACCGGCAAAATTAGGAATAACTTTCAGGAATCTAAACAAGGAAGCATTCACGGCCTTATATACATCATTGGTCATGCCCATCTTGGAGTATGTAGCGCCAGTATAGAGCCACCATCTGATAAACCATGTTAAGAAGCTGAAAAAAAGTGCAAAGGTTAGCAACGAAACTAGTTCAAGAGCTGAGGGATATGAAGCATAGGGAGAGGCTAGAGGAGTTAAAACTGACGAGACTAGAGGAGAGAAGGACCAGAAACAACATGATTACGACGTAGAAAATACTGAGAGGAATTGACAGGGTGGATAGGGAAAGAGTTTGAGAGGCGAGTCACAGGTATACGAGGTCACAGCTGGAAGTTAGAAACACAGATGAGCCACAGAGATGTTAGGAAATATTTCTTTGTCCATAGAGTGGTCAGGAAGTGGAACGATCTAGACAGCGACGTGGTAGAGGCAGAATCCATACATAGCTTTAAGAGTAGGTATGATAGGGCTCACACAGTCTGGAGAGAGTGAAACCAGTAGGAGCTATGACCAGAAGCTGATAATTGACCCCTGCACCCACAATTAGATGAATACAGAGAGAGAGAGAGAGAGAGAGAGAGAGAGAGGAAAGCAATGCTGCAGTAATTCCTTCTTAAGAAATAAAAATCCCTCTACCCCATCCTGATCATTGCTCACGGGTGATTTAGTGAAAGTCTACGGCCGCAGCTAGTTAATATTCTCTTTTCATAAATCAAACACAAGCTTTGCGTTCGTGTGTATTTGCCCGTGTTTATGAATGTTTTTACGTGCACTCTCACTATGCACTCCACAACCATTAAAACAAGAGAGCAGCGTCACCATAACAGAGTTCAAACTAATATCCGACAGTGTATTTTTTTCCCTAAGACAAAAATTTCAACGCCTTAATAAATCTTTATGGGAATCAGGAAGACGAAAAAAAAATGTCAAATCTCCGTTCCTCAAATCTTGGAAAGAAAAATACCTCTTACCCGAAATTTCGATTTGCATTAATGCTGCCAGATATAAAATGCCGGCAACGGGGGTGTGGGCGCCAGCAGATGGAGACACGAGATGAACGAAAAGATTTAATTTCCTTCTTACATTCGTAGAACGAAGAGCGCGTTCACAAGAGAGAAAATCTATTAATGGCTGAAGGCGAAGTTCCCGAAGTTCTAGAGTTACTTTTTATTTTTTGGTCTAGTTGTTTCTTCTGTCCACGTTAATGTGTGTGTGTGTGTGTGTGTGTGTGTGTGTGTGTGTGTGTGTGTGTGTGTGTGTGTGTGTGTGTGTGTGTGTGTGTGTGTGTGTGTGTGAACATGAACTGCTGTGAGAACAAGAGCGGCGGTGGAAGGTGACTCACCCTCGGGAGTGTTCTCCGAGATGGTTGCGTTGACGACGTGGTGCGGGAAGAACGGCGCGTTGTCGTTGATGTCCTTCAGGTTGACGTGAACTGCAGTGACTGCTTCCTGTTGTCCGTCCGTGGCTGTCACCCGCAGCCGCCACTGTGACCTCCCATAAGGCGGGTCGCGGTCAAGCGGCTGTCGATGATACGACCAAGAAGAAACAGTCTCGTTAGAACATTATGGCAGGGAAACCCGCAGTGTACGACTACCATATTCTGCATGAGTTACATGGCAGGAACACCAGAAGCTGTGTGTTTACCATATTAACTGGGACTTACTTGGTGGGAACACCCGCAGTGCGAGGCCATCCAGTTCAACATATGAAAGTTACATAGTGGGGGAACAAAGCCTAGCTATGCTTCCCTGTCATATTATATCACAAGGGATGGGGTTCATACATGAGGTAATGAAATCTGTCCGTTTAAGCTGGGAGACTTCAGCGAGGCGCTGAGGATATCGTCAGTCATTCTAATTCGGGCTCAGTAGCTGCGAGAGCTTCAAAGGTATCGTCCCAGCAGGCAGGAGATACTATTATATGAGAATTATTACCTCCCGAGATAGGTAAGAGGGATCGCAGGGGAAGAGATTTGGGTAGATATCTTAAGCCAGAGATTAGCTATGTTTAAATCATCTTTACAAATGTTTTACGCAATGAGTTTACAATATAACATCTTAAATATAATGAATTTACAATGTTATATATTATTTATAAACTTTAGTCTAAAACAGTGACAAATGAAGATGGTTTAACCTAGCACAACCAAGTGAAGGAAAAAATAAAATATATTAAGTACATAGTGTTGAAAACGATAGCGACTCTATAACGTAAAAAAAAGGTTAATGTAAAGAAGGAATTCCATACTTTAAAATAAACATGTATGAAAAACCATTTTCTTTCCCACGGTACAGATACATTAGTCATTCCTTCCGTCACAGTAACATTAACCATCAAAGGGGGTGTCTCTTGAAGCCGTGGTGGACAACGTTATTACCGCAGACAGACTACACCTGGTCAGTCACTCGGCCGATGTAGATAAATGGTTCAGAGAACCAACAGGATGATGAATTAGACACTTGTGCAACACTTGGGTATCTTTATTATCAAAACGTTTCTCCAACAAGTGAGTTTCCTCAATCCAATACAGAGAAGATTGATGATGATCAGAAGGAGTTTGAGGTAATCAGTCGCTCAGCCTGGAGTCGATGCACAAGCATTTGATTCATCACATGGTGGATGTTCATGCATCTCTCACACGCCCCTGATGTCTCCGTTCATTGCCTTTGTTGTTATTACCACCTTAGCTAACAACCGTACCTGAGGGTTAAACAGCTGGCTTAATATGTTACAACTACAGCTGGTCTTGTATTACCAGCATCGCTGCAGCAGTTCCTGATGATAGTAACGGAAAGACTAACCACTTCGCTTTACGCTTCGACCACAGCTGGTCTTCTGTTACTGCCAGTTCCGGAGTGATAAACAGCTGGTTTGATGTTCCAACACAGCTGGCTACGTTACTACCGCAGCTGAGTCTGTCTTATCATCACGGCTATTCTTGTCCTCCCGTTACAACGTGACGTACAAATGAAAATTCGGTCTTTATTTCTGCCATAATTTTGTAGCAGATCCCTCCTTCAAGAGAAGTTCCTTGATGCTGGCGAGGGGCTCTTGATCAAAGGAACTGAATCTGAATTATAATTTCAAAAACCAAGCCTGAATGTCTTCTATTCCCTCAGGCGCTGTATGACCCCTATGGGTTTAGCGGTTCTCATGCATGTAATAATAATAATAATAATAATAATAATTATAATAATAATAATAATTAATAATAATAATTAATAATAATAATTAGCTGCAGATCGATTCATAACATCCTGTGAGATGGGTTAATCACAACTTAGGAATCGGTATCCCCCTCCAGCCACGGAATGGATGGCAGCAGCTCTCTGACAGCCCCAAGACTAGATAATCCGAATAATCTGCACCAGGAGATGGGCCATTCAGCTCATCAAGGCTCCGGGCACATATATAATTGATGATAATCCCTGCTGCCTCACTCTGGGAAAGGCTGTGTGTGTGTGTGTGTGTGTGTGTGTGTGTGTGTGTGTGTGTGTGTGTGTGTGTGTGTGTGTGTGTGTGTGTGTGTGTGTGCGCGTGTGTGTGTGTGTGTGTTGAGATTCAGCTCCTGGGCCTCATTTCTTAAACTTTGTTGGGATATACTGATTAAATTTTCAACTTTCTCTAGTGAGTTCTTTTAGCTTTTTTTTTTTCCTAAATTTATGCAAGTTTTCTTTTGGATAATTGTTCATGGGATTTTTGCTTTACTCGCAGACATCCATGAAAGATATTTATCCATTAAATTATATAAATTAAAAACATTTCTTGGTAAAATAATTCTTTTGTAGGTCCCACTAGTGGCACTTCACAATGGGGATTTTTTTTCACTTATCAATGTTCGTAGCAGGAAAAGAGGAGGATGAGAGCAGTGGAGGAGGAGGAGGAAGAGGACGAGGAAGAGGAGGAGGAGCAGGTTGAGGTTGAGGTTGAGGTTGAGGAGGAGGAGGACAAAGAGGAAGAGAAGGAGGATAGTGAAGAGGTCATCTCTCGAGTAATGCAAGAGAAAAGTACTCACTCGCAGGAGGTGGATGGCGCCGGTGGTGGAGTCGACAGCGAAGCACGGTCTTGTGCCGTTCGTGTAGACGCCGTCGCCGGAGAGGGAATAGTGGAGGTGGCCGTAGTCCCCAGCGTCCCCGTCCGTCGCCGTCACCTGCTTAGTCCAACACCGTAGAGGTACGGAGGGTGAGGGAGGGAGAGGAAGAGGCTTATGTTACAAGTGTTTGAGATTTCAGGTTCTGATGTTTTACCCGTGTTAGTTACCATTTTGTCCAAGGCACATGTCGATTAGACACTAGGCCTGTTGTGTGTGTAGGTGTGTGTGTGTGTGTAGGTGTGTGTGTGTGTGTGTGTGTGTGTAGGTGTGTGTGTGTGTGTGTAGGTGTGTGTGTGTGTGTAGGTGTGTGTGTGTGTGTAGGTGTGTGTGTGTGTGTAGGTGTGTGTGTGTGTGTAGGTGTGTGTGTGTGTGTAGGTGTGTGTGTGTGTGTAGGTGTGTGTGTGTGTGTAGGTGTGTGTAGGTGTGTGTGTGTGTGTGTGTGTAGGTGTGTGTGTGTGTGTTTATGTTTGTGTGTGTGTATGTGTGTGTGTATGAGTGTGTGTATATGTGTTTTTGTCTCTGTGTGTGTGTGTGTTTGTGTGTGTGTATGTATGTGTGTATGTATGTGTGTATGTATGTGTGTATGTATGTGTGTATGTATGTGTGTATGTATGTGTGTATGTATGTGTGTATGTATGTGTGTACTCACCTAATTGTGGTTGCAGGGGTCGAGACTCGGCTCCTGGCCCCGCCTCTTCACTGATCGCTACTGGATCCTCTCTCTCTCTCTGCTTCCTGAGTTTTGTCATACCTCTTCTTAAAACTATGTATGGTTCCTGCCTCCACTACTTCACTTGCTAGGCTATTCCACTTGCTGACAACTCTATGACTGAAGAAATACTTCCTAACGTCCCTGTGACTCGTCTGAGTCTTCAGCTTCCAGTTGTGACCCCTTATCCCTGTGTCCCCTCTCTGGAACATCCTATCTCTGTCCACCTTGTCTATTCCCCGCAGTATCTTGTATGTCGTTATCATGTCTCCCCTGACCCTTCTGTCCTCCAGTGTCGTCAGTCCGATTTCCCTTAACCTATCCTCGTATGACATTCCCTTGAGCTCTGGGATTAGCCTTGTTGCAAACCTTTGTACTTTCTCTAACTTCTTGACGTGCTTGACCAGGTGTGGGTTCCAGACTGGTGCTGCATACTCCAGTATGGGCCTAACATACACAGTGTACAGTGTATTGAACGATTCCTTATTAAGGTATCGGAACGCTATTCTCAGGTTTGCCAGGCGCCCGTATGCTGCAACGGTTATTTGGTTGATGTGTGCCTCCGGTGATGTGCTCGGTGTTATGGTCACCCCAAGGTCTTTCTCCCTGAGTGAGGTCTGTAGTCTTTGTCCACCTAGCCTATACTCTGTCTGCGGTCTTCTTTGCCCCTCCCCAGTGTGTGTGTGTGTGTGTGTGTGTGTGTGTGTGTGTGTGTGTGTGTGTGTGAGTGCTCATCTATTTGTGGTTGCAGGGGTCGAGTCACAGCTCCTGGCCTCGCCTCTTTGCTGGTCGCTACTATGTCCACTTTCTCCCTGCTCAATGAGCTTTATCCTGTGTATGTGTGTGTGTGTGTCTGTATATATGCACTCGGTAAGTTGTGATTGCTGGGATCAGGGTTGACCTGGCCCCACCTCTGAACTGCATATGAACAGTGTCATTAATTCACTGCCTCGTCGGCCCTGATCAACCTATCCAGTTATACTACTTCCTTCATTTATCTTATTTTCAATTCCTGGCCATTTACGAAATTAGCCATAGTTAGACTTCGATGATTCCTCGTGATCACTCATTTTAGTCATGGTTGAGGTTTGGTCAACGAGGGAAGTTGAGGGAGGCACCGGTCTCCAGGCTGCTGAGGGGGGAAAAGCTGTTAGAGAGAGAAACTTGGCTCGCCTTGGCCACCTGCTGGTTTTCCGATGTCTTCTTTTTCCCGAGGGCTGGATGATTAATGCTTTGGGGTAGCGTAATATTCTCCTCAATATGTTTTGTCTAGTGGTACAGCTCTTGCCTAGATTGCCATGTTAAGTGGGTGACTAGGAGCAGACCCATTCTTAATATTGGTAACTTTTGGTAAAATTATATTTATCTTCACGTTTTTTGCGTTAATTTATATCTCTTCGTACTTTGTTGTTATATGTCTTCTTGTTAGGCCAGGGGAGCAGACGCACTGTGTGCGCCGCTAACAACAATCTTCAATAAATCTATCGTTACAGGGCACCTACCTGAGTTGAAGACGGTAAATGTAGTCTCAGTTTTTGAGAATTAAAGCAGGCAGCATTCAACTATTATTTAACATAAATGGACTGGCTTGTAAGGCAGATACCTATACTGCTACCAGTACTAGTTCGTCTCACACGCAGGAGGAGTAGTAGGGGCAGCAGCGAACCTTGATTTATAAGGAGTAGGTCAGGACTTTAAAGTTACCTGTTGTACACGTAAAATTATTTTGAGAAAGTGGCAAGGCCTCACTTAAATTATAATTCGGATCTACATATTACATCACTCTCCACTCATTTAATTCGACAAAAAGCTTCAACATTCTCTTTTAGCACAAAATGTTGTCAAATGGAGACGTCTAATAGTCAAAAGATTAGATGTAATTAAAGTTTCCTGTAACAAATCTGCTTCAAAATTACACATTGCTAGAAATTTATTACAAATACATTTATATAAGAATAAATAAGAATTCTTGAACGTATTTGGTTAAAAGGAAAATCTTTCAGCATTCCAGTGATGCCTGACATAACCAACTGGCCGGGATTTAGTTAGTTATGATACTGGTGAAAGAGGATAAAAATGTTCCAGGAGAGGAAACAAGGGCCGCATGAGGCCTTGACCAGCATACACTGACAGTCACTCAGATTCAGTGAGCCCAGCAGTCGCTGTTGCCATTACTCTACCATAGTCTCTGAGTTACTCCCAACCTTCACATATCCTGCTATATTCTGGATCTCACTCTGGTAAAATGTCTGTCCTTGTTGCAGTAGTTTGAGTATTGTAATTATTTTACCTACTGTATTGCGTTATTCCAGTTTTTCCTCGCAGCTCTGGTACCAGCCTGGACGACATGTCTTTCAACTTTCACTGTGTTTGTCTAGGTGGAATTTTTCCACGCTGTTACTTTCTGTGTGGAAGGGAATGTGCGTGGGCGTGTGTGGATGCATGTATGCGAATGGGTGTGTGTTTGTGTGCATGTGTGTATTTGTGACTGTAGAGGTTGAGTCTAAGCTCCTGACCCCTTTTCTCAGCTGGAGAATACTGGGTTCACGCTCTCCTGGCTTCATGAGCGATATCATACCCATTCCTGAAGCTGTGCATAGATCTTGCCTCTAAGAATTTGCTGTCTAGATCGCTCCACTTCCTGACAACACTGAGGCTGAATATTTCCAACAATCCCTGTAACTTATCTGTATTACAAGCTTCCGGCTGTGCCCTAGTGTTGCTGTTTCCCGCCTCTTAAACAACCTGTCTCGGCTCACCTTATCCGTTCCTCTCAGTATTTTGTACGTCGCTATTATATCTCCCCTGGTTCATCTGTTCTTCAATATCATGAGATTTAGCTTCTTTAGTCTCTCCCAGAAGTTCACACCCCTTAGCTCTGTATTTTATTTTACAGTTTCTTGACATGTTTGATCAGGTGTGTGATCAACACTGGTGTTGCATTCTCTGACACATGTATATAATACTGCATATGATATTTTTGTTAAGATTCCTGAAAGCTAATCTTAGTCTGGGGTTATTGGAGTTAGGAGAGACTGAAGGAAGTAAACCTGAAGACAAAGACTAGAGAAGACCAATCCTGTCAGAGGGAACAACGTGTGACAGATTAGACACATGTGCATCACTTTGGTATCTTCGTTGTGGAAACATTTCGCCACACAATGGCTTCATTAGTGCAATGCAAAGAAGAATGGTAGAGATTAGGAGTTTGAGGTAATCAGTCCTTCAGCCTGGAGTCGATGTAAGGATGAAGTAACCCTACCTGAAGGGACATTTCCGTCCTACGGGACTGTAAGGATGGAGCAGTTGTCTGGCATGGTTGGATTACACTTTCACCTCCATATTGAATAGTTGGGAAATTAGGTTGCAGATTATATCCTGCCGTCTGACTTAACTTCTACCCATCTTTCTGACTAGGGAAAGGTGTGGTATTATTATTATTAGTAGTATTAGTAGTAGTAGAAGTGACATTTACGACGCACCGTGACCTAGTAGGTCACTCATCGCTCACAGTCACACAAAAATATATACACAACACGATAAAAACAAGGATACAATGACCATATAATATAAAAGAGCATAAACACTTAATACAAAAGGCATCATACCAAGTTAATAAACCAGTATCAATTAAAACTCCCCATGAAATTATTAATTTTAAAAGGCTTTCCTAAAAGTTCCTGGGATAGGACGTAAGTCTCCCATTGCGTGATACGATTACCATCTAACAGTTATAATAATGTGAAACAGTTATAGTAATGTGTCTGTTGCAAGGTTAGAGGACTTATTTTCACAGTTTCCGGACGGAGAATCGTGACTCTAAACACTCCGAGCTGAATGATCCACACAGTTTTAGCGCTCTATATAAATGTAACAATATACCGACGGAGTCTTCCTGGGGCCACATTTACCTTGGAAACGTTTTTCAGCACACAATTGCATAAGTAACATTGAAATCCTCATCTGATGGTAGTATAAAGGCGAGTGTTCCGTGTACCGCTCTGGTGACATCACATGCGAGTGTTCCGTGTATCGCTCTGGTTATATCACATGCGAGTGTTCCGTGTATCGCTCTGGTGACATCACATGCGAGTGTTCCGTGTACCGCTCTGGTGACATCACATGCGAGTGTTCCGTGTACCGCTCTGGTGACATCACATGCGAGTGTTCCGTGTATCGCTCTGGTGACATCACATGCGAGTGTTCAGTGTACCGCCCTGGTGACATCACATGCGAGTGTTCAGGGTACCGCCCTGGTGACATCACATGCGAGTGTTCAGGGTACCGCCCTGGTGACATCACATGCGAGTGTTCAGGGTACCGCCCTGGTGACATCACATGCGAGTGTTCAGGGTACCGCCCTGGTGACATCACATGCGAGTGTTCCATGTACCGCTCTGGTGACATCACATGCGAGTGTTCAGTGTACCGCCCTGGTGACATCACATGCGAGTGTTCCGTGTACCGCTCTGGTGACATCACATGCGAGTGTTCCGTGTACCGCTCTGGTGATATCACATGCGAGTGTTCAGTGTACCGCCCTGGTGACATCACATGCGAGTGTTCAGTGTACCGCCCTGGTGACATCACATGCGAGTGTTCAGTGTACCGCCCTGGTGACATCACATGCGAGTGTTCAGTGTACCGCCCTGGTGACATCACATGCGAGTGTTCCGTGTACCGCCCTGGTGACATCACATGCGAGTGTTCCGTGTACCGCCCTGGTGACATCACATGCGAGTGTTCCGTGTACCGCCCTGGTGACATCACATGCGAGTGTTCCGTGTACCGCCCTGGTGACATCACATGGGAGTGTTCAGGGTACCGCCCTGGTGACATCACATGCGAGTGTTCCGTGTACCGCCCTGGTGACATCACATGCGAGTGTTCCGTGTACCGCCCTGGTGACATCACATGCGAGTGTTCCGTGTACCGCCCTGGTGACATCACATGCGAGTGTTCCGTGTACCGCCCTGGTGACATCACATGCGAGTGTTCAGTGTACCGCCCTGGTGACATCACATGCGAGTGTTCCGTGTACCGCCCTGGTGACATCACATGCGAGTGTTCCGTGTACCGCCCTGGTGACATCACATGAGGGTGTTCAGGGCACCGCCCTGGTGACATAACATGCGAGTGTTCCGTGTACCGCCCTGGTGACATCACATGCGAGTGTTCAGGGTACCACCCTGGTGACATCACATGCGAGTGTTCAGTGTACCGCCCTGGTGACATCACATGCGAGTGTTCAGGGTACCACCCTGGTGACATCACATGCGAGTGTTCAGTGTACCGCCCTGGTGACATCACATGCGAGTGTTCAGTGGACCACCCTGGTGACATCACATGCGAGTGTACCGTGTACCGCCCTGGTGACATCACTTGCGAGTGTTCAGTGGACCACCCTGGTGACATCACATGCGAGTGTACCGTGTACCGCCCTGGTGACATCACTTGCGAGTGTTCCGTGTACCGCCCTGGTGACATCACATGCGAGTGTACCGTGTACCGCCCTGGTGACATCACTTGCTAGTGTTCCGTGTACCGCCCTGGTGACATCACATGCGAGTGTTCCGTGTACCGCCCTGGTGACATCACATGCGAGTGTTCCGTGTACCGCCCTGGTGACATCACTTGCGAGTGTTCCGTGTACCGCCCTGGTGACATCACATGGGAGTGTTCAGGGTACTTCCCTGGTGACATCACATGCGAGTGTTCCGTGTACCCCCCTGGTGACATCACATGCGAGTGTTCCGTGTACCGCCCTGGTGACATCACATGCGAGTGTTCCGTGTACCGCCCTGGTGACATCACATGCGAGCGTTCCGTGTACCGCCCTGGTGACATCACATGCGAGTGTTCCGTGTACCGCCCTAGTGACATCACATGCGAGTGTTCAGTGTACCGCCCTGGTGACATCACATGCGAGTGTTCCGTGTACCGCCCTGGTGACATCACATGCGAGTGTTCCGTGTACCGCCCTGGTGACATCACATGAGGGTGTTCAGGGTACCGCCCTGGTGACATCACATGAGGGTGTTCAGGGTACCGCCCTGGTGACATCACATGCGAGTGTTCTGTGTACCGCCCTGGTGACATCACATGCGAGTGTTCCGTGTACCGCCCTGGTGACATCACATGAGGGTGTTCAGGGTACCGCCCTGGTGACATAACATGCGAGTGTTCCGTGTACCGCCCTGGTGACATCACATGCGAGTGTTCAGTGTACCGCCCTGGTGACATCACATGCGAGTGTTCAGTGTACCGCCCTGGTGACATCACATGCGAGTGTTCAGTGGACCACCCTGGTGACATCACATGCGAGTGTTCAGTGTACCGCCCTGGTGACATCACATGCGAGTGTTCAGTGTACCACCCTGGTGACATCACATACGAGTGTTCAGTGTACCGCCCTGGTGACATCACATGCGAGTGTTCAGTGTACCACCCTGGTGACATCACATGCGAGCGTTCAGTGTACCGCCCTGGTGACATCACATGCGAGTGTTCAGTGTA
>NC_091307.1:16347360-16372360 GCF_038502225.1 Cherax quadricarinatus
TTCATCCTGTTCCCTACTTGTATGTCTCATAACAATAAAATGCTTTCAAATGAGCTGATGTAGGAGGCAGCTCTTAGCTTGTCAATAAAGTTAGAACCTTAACCTGTAAATAGCTTGTCAATAAACCTAGGGATCCTTAACCTTGTCAAACCATGTAAAAAAAAAAAAAAAAAAAAAAAAAAAAAAAAAAAAAAAAAAAAAAAAAGAGAAAAAAAAAAAAAAAAAAAAAAAAAAAAAAAAAAAAAAAGAGAGAGAGAGAGAGAGAGAGAGAGATAAAGTTGGTGTACGTGTACGTGCGCGCGAGCGCTGGATACTTCTCAAACAAAGCTTCCTCCCACAACAGCCCAAAACAAAGATCATTTACTGTCAAAAAAACTGAACTGACTCCTGCAAAGGAAAATGTACCTTAAAATTGTTCAGTTTAAGTCTTGTTGATGTGTGGAAGATTTATGTTTTCAGTGTCCGAGGCTCCGTTGGCTGATTCACGAAATTCCCACCACTTAAATCTTGATAAAGAACGAAATGCCATTTGGAACTGACTGGAAGATTTTTTGTGTGGGAAAGGATTTGCATTAGATTTAAACTTCTTGCTTGATCACCATTTTACCAAGTAAATTTTATTCTGCGCTTTCTTCCGAACTTTATTGTTTGCATCTCCACAGGCTGAGTATATTCTAAAGCTGAGTATATAATCTCTGTCATAGTTTGTTTACGAATACCTTTATTAATGTTACAAACCTGCAGTACTGCGCTGGGCTGTCAGCAACCACATTGACAGTGTCACAAGCCTGCAGTACTGTGCTGGGCTGTCACAGCAACTGTGCTGGGCTGTCAGCACATTGACAGTGTCACAGTAAGCAACCACTGCAGTGTACTGTGCTGGGCTGTCAGCAACCACATTGACAGTGTCACAAGCCTGCAGTACTGTGCTGGGCTGTCAGCAACCACATTGACAGTGTCACAAGCCTGCAGTACTGTGCTGGGCTGTCAGCAACCACATTGACAGTGTCACAAGCCTGCAGTACTGCGCTGGGCTGTCAGCAACCACATTGACAGTGTCACAAGCCTGCAGTACTGCGCTGGGCTGTCAGCAACCACATTGACAGTGTCACAAGCCTGCAGTACTGTGCTGGGCTGTCAGCAACCACATTGACAGTGTCACAAGCCTGCAGTACTGTGCTGGGCTGTCAGCAATCATACTGACAGTGTCACAAGCCTGCAGTACTGTGCTGGGCTGTCAGCAACCACATTGACAGTGTCACAAGCCTGCAGTACTGTGCTGGGCTGTCAGCAATCATACTGACAGTGTCACAAGCCTGCAGTACTGTGCTGGGCTGTCAGCAACCACATTGACAGTGTCACAAGCCTGCAGTACTGTGCTGGGCTGTCAGCAACCACATTGACAGTGTCACAAGCCTGCAGTACTGTGCTGGGCTGTCAGCAACCACATTGACAGTGTCACAAGCCTGCAGTACTGTGCTGGGCTGTCAGCAGTCATATTGACAGTGTCACAAGCCTGCAGAACTGTGCTGGGCTGTCAGCAACCACATTGACAGTGTCACAAGCCTGCAGTACTGTGCTGGGCTGTCAGCAATCATATTGACAGTGTCACAAGCCTGCAGAACTGTGCTGGGCTGTCAGCAACCACATTGACAGTGTCACAAGCCTGCAGTACTGTGCTGGGCTGTCAGCAATCATATTGACAGTGTCACAAGCCTGCAGAACTGTGCTGGGCTGTCAGCAACCACATTGACAGTGTCACAAGCCTGCAGTACTGTGCTGGGCTGTCAGCAACCACATTGACAGTGTCCCAAGCCTGCAGTACTGTGCTGGGCTTTCAACAACCACATTGACAGTGTCACAAGCCTGCAGTACTGTGCTGTGCTGTCAGCAACCACACTGACAGTGTCACAAGCCTGGAGTACTGTGCTGGGCTGTCAGCAACCACATTGACAGTGTCACAAGCCTGCAGTACTGTGCTGGGCTGTCAGCAACCACACTGACAGTGTCACAAGCCTGCAGTACTGTGCTGGGCTCTCAGCAACCACATTGACAGTGTCACAAATGCACAAAAATTTGTACACAAAATTAATACTAAACAGTGAACACAAATATCGCAGAGAACCAGAAATCACAATGGCAAATACTCCAGCTGACAGCCTGAGAGAGTCTATTTGGCAGGAACACTTACCATAAGCGTAACCGAGCCAATCCCCAAGTACTCCTTGAGTTACCAATCAGGCTTTAGGAGATCTTATTCAACCGACACCTCCCTAATTAATCTGATGTATTACATGAGAACTGAAATGCCGATAGGGAACCTCATAGGAATGGAAACATATATATATATATATATATATATATATATATATATATATATATATATATATATATATATATATATATATATATATATATATATTAATATAGGGAGGTTCCACCTCTGGAACTGTCCTGGGGACCCTCATCCTCAGAGAAAAGAATAAACATACTTCAGGGTGAAGTCAAGGTTCTCCCTGAAGTATGTTTGAATATTGTCTTCTTCTACCACCCCCTATATTCTACATTCTACGTAGACTTTATTTAATGAGAAAATACATTGACAAAAACACAATAGGGAGTAGAACAACATAGATAACATCTCAGAGCTAAATCTCGAATACTTCGTCCAGCTCCCCGGTGGTGGGCCGCGTGCCCAGAATGCTGCAGGCATTTCTCCTCTGGATCGCAACACTGAGTCTCTGAAAGAGGAAACTGGTCGCTCTGTGACCCTTGGTTTCTGTGATGAGTTTTTCACCCAGCTCTCTGAGGAACTTTAGAGCACACTCGCCACATGTTCCAAGGGTCTCTGACCCTACTGGGATGAAGTTATAGCATGGGGGCAGGCCTTCATATTTGTGGGTCTTCTGGATCTCCCTGTAGCTGGCGGCTCCACTCCCTTCAGCTTCAGAGTATGGGAAGTGTGTAATATATATATATATATATATATATATATATATATATATATATATATATATATATATATATATATATATATATATATATATATATATATATATATATGTCGTGCCTAATATGTAAAACTGGTCAATTAGCAAGAACTCATTTAAAATTAAGCCCTATCTAAAATTTTCTCTTATACGTTTAGAGATATATTTTTTCATTATTGTTAATGTAAAAATTTTTAATTTTGCACCAAAAGAATCTTAGAAAACTTACCAAACCTTATTATAACAATAACAATTTATTTTAGCCTAACCCAACTATATATACTTTAGATTTGTTTACAATAATTTAATAATAAACAAACACAGTGAAATATATTTTTTTCGTTAGGTTCAGAATGATTTTGGCGAAATTATTGCATACACAAATTTTCGCTTGTCCTATATGGCAAGATGAGCGTTGCTATTTAAGCCAAGATCGCAAGTTCTGCCTATTCGGCACGACATATATATATATATATATATATATATATATATATATATATATATATATATATATATATATATATATATATATATATATATATATAATATATGAAGGGTTGTTGAGTGGTTCGGACATGTAGAGAGAATGGAACGAAACAGAATGACTTCGAGAGTGTATAAATCTGTAGTGGAAGGAAGGCGGGGTAGGGGTCGGCCTAGGAATGGTTGGAGGGAGGGGGTAAAGGAGGTTTTGTGTGCGAGGGGCTTGGACTTCCAACAAGCATGCGTGAGCGTATTTGATAGGAGTGAATGGAAACAAATGGTTTTTGATACTTGACGTGCTGTTGGAGTGTGAGCAAAGTAACATTTATGAAGGGATTCAGGAAAACCGGCAGACCGGACTTGAGTCCTGGAGATGGGAAGTACAGTGTCTACACTCTGAAGGTGGGGTGTTAATGCTACAGTTTTATAAACTGTAGTGTAAAGCACCCCTGTGGCAAGACAGTGATGGAGTGAATGATGATGAAGGTTTTTCTTTTTCGGGCCACCCTGCATTGGCGGGACTCGGCCGATGTGTTAATAATATATATATATATATATATATATATATATATATATATATATATATATATATATATATATATATATATATATATATATATATAGGTAGTAGGTTGGTAGACAGCAACCACCCAGGGAAGTACTACCGTCCTGCCAGATGACTGTGAAACAAAAACCTGTAACTGTTTTGCATGATGGTAGGATTGCTGGTTTCTTTTTCTGTCTCATAAACACGCTAGATAACAGGGATATCTTGCTACTCCTACTTACACTTTGGTCACACTTCACAGACACGCACATGCATATATATATATACATACATCTAGGTTTTTCTCCTTTTTCTAAATAGCTCTTGTTCTTTTTTATTTCTTCTATTGTCCATGGGGAAGTGGAAAAGAATCTTTCCTCCGTAAGCCATGCGTGTCGTATGAGGCGACTAAAATGCCGGGAGCAATGGGCTAGTAACCCCTTCTCCTGTATACATTTACTAAAAAAGAGAAGAAGAAAAACTTTATAAAATTGGGATGCTTAAATGTGCGTGGATGTAGTGCGGATGACAAGAAACAGATGATTGCTGATGTTATGAATGAAAAGAAGTTGGATGTCCTGGCTCTAAGCGAAACAAAGCTGAAGGGGGTAGGAGAATTTCAGTGGGGGGAAATAAATGGGATTAAATCTGGAGTATCTGAGAGAGTTAGAGCAAAGGAAGGGGTAGCAGTAATGTTAAATGATCAGTTATGGAAGGAGAAAAGAGAATATGAATGTGTAAATTCAAGAATTATGTGGATTAAAGTAAAGGTTGGATGCGAGAAGTGGGTCATAATAAGCGTGTATGCACCTGGAGAAGAGAGGAATGCAGAGGAGAGAGAGAGATTTTGGGAGATGTTAAGTGAATGTATAGGAGCCTTTGAACCAAGTGAGAGAGTAATTGTGGTAGGGGACCTGAATGCTAAAGTAGGAGAAACTTTTAGAGAGGGTGTGGTAGGTAAGTTTGGGGTGCCAGGTGTAAATGATAATGGGAGCCCTTTGATTGAACTTTGTATAGAAAGGGGTTTAGTTATAGGTAATACATATTTTAAGAAAAAGAGGATAAATAAGTATACACGATATGATGTAGGGCGAAATGACAGTAGTTTGTTGGATTATGTATTGGTAGATAAAAGACTGTTGAGTAGACTTCAGGATGTACATGTTTATAGAGGGGCCACAGATATATCAGATCACTTTCTAGTTGTAGCTACACTGAGAGTAAAAGGTAGATGGGTTACAAGGAGAATAGAAGCATCAGGGAAGAGAGAGGTGAAGGTTTATAAACTAAAAGAGGAGGCAGTTAGGGTAAGATATAAACAGCTATTGGAGGATAGATGGGCTAATGAGAGCATAGGCAATGGGGTCGAAGAGGTATGGGGTAGGTTTAAAAATGTAGTGTTAGAGTGTTCAGCAGAAGTTTGTGGTTACAGGAAAGTGGGTGCAGGAGGGAAGAGGAGTGATTGGTGGAATGATGATGTAAAGAGAGTAGTAAGGGAGAAAAAGTTAGCATATGAGAAGTTTTTACAAAGTAGAAGTGATGCAAGGAGGGAAGAGTATATGGAGAAAAAGAGAGAGGTTAAGAGAGTGGTGAAGCAATGTAAAAAGAGAGCAAATGAGAGAGTGGGTGAGATGTTATCAACAAATTTTGTTGAAAATAAGAAAAAGTTTTGGAGTGAGATTAACAAGTTAAGAAAGCCTAGAGAACAAATGGATTTGTCAGTTAAAAATAGGAGAGGAGAGTTATTAAATGGAGAGTTAGAGGTATTGGGAAGATGGAGGGAATATTTTGAGGAATTGTTAAATGTTGATGAAGATAGGGAAGCTGTGATTTCGTGTATAGGGCAAGGAGGAATAACATCTTGTAGGAGTGAGGAAGAGCCAGTTGTGAGTGTGGGGGAAGTTCGTGAGGCAGTAGGTAAAATGAAAGGGGGTAAGGCAGCCGGGATTGATGGGATAAAGATAGAAATGTTAAAAGCAGGTGGGGATATAGTTTTGGAGTGGTTGGTGCAATTATTTAATAAATGTATGGAAGAGGGTAAGGTACCTAGGGATTGGCAGAGAGCATGCATAGTTCCTTTGTATAAAGGCAAAGGGGATAAAAGAGAGTGCAAAAATTATAGGGGGATAAGTCTGTTGAGTGTACCTGGTAAAGTGTATGGTAGAGTTATAATTGAAAGAATTAAGAGTAAGACGGAGAATAGGATGGCAGATGAACAAGGAGGCTTTAGGAAAGGTAGGGGGTGTGTGGACCAGGTGTTTACAGTGAAACATATAAGTGAACAGTATTTAGATAAGGCTAAAGAGGTCTTTGTGGCATTTATGGATTTGGAAAAGGCGTATGACAGGGTGGATAGGGGGGCAATGTGGCAGATGTTGCAAGTGTATGGTGTAGGAGGTAGGTTACTGAAAGCAGTGAAGAGTTTTTATGAGGATAGTGAGGCTCAAGTTAGAGTATGTAGGAAAGAGGGAAATTTTTTCCCAGTAAAAGTAGGCCTTAGACAAGGATGTGTGATGTCACCGTGGTTGTTTAATATATTTATAGATGGGGTTGTAAGAGAAGTAAATGCGAGGGTCTTGGCAAGAGGCGTGGAGTTAAAAGATAAAGAATCACACACAAAGTGGGAGTTGTCACAGCTGCTCTTTGCTGATGACACTGTGCTCTTGGGAGATTCTGAAGAGAAGCTGCAGAGATTGGTGGATGAATTTGGTAGGGTGTGCAAAAGAAGAAAATTAAAGGTGAATACAGGAAAGAGTAAGGTTATGAGGATAACAAAAAGATTAGGTGATGAAAGATTGGATATCAGATTGGAGGGAGAGAGTATGGAGGAGGTGAATGTATTCAGATATTTGGGAGTGGACGTGTCAGCGGATGGGTCTATGAAAGATGAGGTGAATCATAGAATTGATGAGGGAAAAAGAGTGAGTGGTGCACTTAGGAGTCTGTGGAGACAAAGAACTTTGTCCTTGGAGGCAAAGAGGGGAATGTATGAGAGTATAGTTTTACCAACGCTCTTATATGGGTGTGAAGCGTGGGTGATGAATGTTGCAGCGAGGAGAAGGCTGGAGGCAGTGGAGATGTCATGTCTGAGGGCAATGTGTGGTGTGAATATAATGCAGAGAATTCGTAGTTTGGAAGTTAGGAGGAGGTGCGGGATTACCAAAACTGTTGTCCAGAGGGCTGAGGAAGGGTTGTTGAGGTGGTTCGGACATGTAGAGAGAATGGAGCGAAACAGAATGACTTCAAGAGTGTATCAGTCTGTAGTGGAAGGAAGGCGGGGTAGGGGTCGGCCTAGGAAGGGTTGGAGGGAGGGGGTAAAGGAGGTTTTGTGTGCGAGTCGCTTGGACTTCCAGCAGGCATGCGTGAGCGTGTTTGATAGGAGTGAATGGAGACAAATGGTTTTTAATACTTGACGTGCTGTTGGAGTGTGAGCAAAGTAACATTTATGAAGGGATTCAGGGAAACCGGCAGGCCGGACTTGAGTCCTGGAGATGGGAAGTACAGTGACTGCACTCTGAAGGAGGGGTGTTAATGTTGCAGTTTAAAAACTGTAGTGTAAAGCACCCTTCTGGCAAGACAGTGATGGAGCGAATGATGGTGAAAGTTTTTCTTTTTCGGGCCACCCTGCCTTGGTGGGAATCGGCCAGTGTGATAATAAAAAAAAAAATATATATATATATGTATATGTATATACATATATATATATATATATATATATATATATATATATATATATATATATATATATATATATATATATATATATATATATATATTTCGGCACGTGCAGCATCACTCTGTGTTATGAAGAATAATCACAATCGCTGAATCTTGTGTATAAGTACCATTTGTTAGTAAATTTGACATGGCAGACACTAGGCTGTCTGATTGACCAAGGTTCCAGCCCCGAAGTTATGTCTTAAGTCTATACATTTGTGATCCTTTTTTTCATATACTTCAAGGCAAGGAAGGTCAGCAGGTTTAGTGCAATGAAAGATAGGGCAATTGTAATTCAAGGGATGAAAAACTCTTCGCCAGCATCAAGGCTACCCCTCCTCTTGAAGAAATTTGTGTCTGTAACAGACAGGTGTCTACAACTAACATATGTCTGGAACTGACGTGTGTCTGCAGCAGACATATGTTTGCAACAGACGGGTGTCTGCAACTGACATGTGTCTGCAGGAGACCTCTCCTCCAGCATTACAATCATCTCTATTCGACTGATAAAGTCTGCAGTGCGAGCGAGAGATTTCATAGGGAAAAAAGAAACCTAAGTGTTGCACATGGTCTGTCCATCATTTTTCAATATTGTATACCATATATAATATGAAAGAAACACTTCATCTCGGCGTTAGTATTAAAATGCTATGAAGGTTTTACACTTGAATGAGACTGACCGTGAGTATGGTCTTGGGAAGGTGCCTGTCGTCCTCTTCAGTGATCTGAGTTTCATGGAGGGTCCTGGGAAAGACAGGGGCGTGGTCGTTCTGATCTACCACCCGCACCACCACCCGCGCCTCGCTTCGCCCCTCCCCCGCCGCAGCCGCAACCACCAGCTCGTGCTGCGGTAGCCACCGCAGGGCACGCCAACCCAAAGAGGAAAGTTGTTAAAAGTTAAGAATAAAAGTCACAAACCCGTAGCTAAAACAATTCACGAGTCACCGGAACATTGGGATTTCTCCCTTCTTAAAGACGAAAAGCTAACTAAAATGATGCACGTTCTTAGGCATTCAAGTAAATTAAGATGTTTTATAATCCCTAAAGTTTAGCAATATTATGTTGGGTTGCTAATTTTGCTTCACAGTTTAATCTAGGCATGTAAAAAAAATTGCATATTTTTACAAGTTTAAATGGCCAAAGTTACTGTTCACGGCTTTATTTAGATTATGCAACTCAGATCTGGTCTCCACACGGCAGTACGATGATAAAATATACCCACAGTACATGGGTTATCGAATTTTATTTATGAGGACGTTTCGCCCACCAGGAACCTCTCTGATTCATATAGAGAATAATAAGACATGGTTGGAGGGAAGTCCCGAGGTGGAAGAATGAAATCAAGTACGAGTAGCCAGGAGAATGAGGTAAGGTGATCACAGTATCAGGGAGAATAAGCCTCGCTAAGACTTTGGAGATTATGTATGAGTCAGAGTTTTGAGAAATAGTATTAGTTGTGGCTATTACTGCTGTATCTAAACAAACTAGTGCAACGGTCAGTTTAAATGAGAATTCCTGGTGAAATAATTGTCTTCACAAATGCAGTGCCATAACATGCACATTGTGTCTTATTTACATACGGGTCTACGTATTACAGAATGATGCAGTAAGATCACAGTAAACAGGTAATCTCACAATATGCAGAACAACCAATGTGAAAAAATAGTGAACTTCTTCGACAATGTTCCTTGACAAAGTTCCTTGATAATGTGAGAAATCACAGAAACGCTTGGAAGTTCACTATTTTTTTTCACAGTGGTTGTTTTGCATATTACAGAATGAATATAAATGCAGTGGAGAACAGGCAGAGGCATGAAGAAGCTAATTCGCTGATGAAGAATCGTTCTTGAAAAGTGTAGCATGAGGGGAGATACTGTATGATTGAGGTATACACGTGGAAGACTTGTAAATATGATGAGGCTTCAAGATGGGGAAAAAATAAATTTAGAAAAAATATGGAAAAGTACTGGTTTGGCCATGGATTTTTTGATGAGTAGAATAATCTTCCAAATAGCGTCATTGAAGCTAACGCCTTAGGTAACTTAAAGAACAGATTGGAGAAATAAACTAGTGAGGAGGACTGGGTGCTAGAATGACTTGTCGATCATGGGGGTCAGTAGGTCTCTAACAGTACTACTCTATTCTTACGTTCCTATATTGGGTAACCGATTTCCTTGGCGAATGGGAAGTGGAGGCGAATATTCCGATGACTCCAATTCTCAACAAATTCACACACTGTAAATGAAACTAGTTTCGGTTCGTTCTGGGCTCGTAGAACAAGTATCTTCATCACGATACAGGGCGAACCACAACTTTTTACTTTCACTTTCATTGTGCATCCTATGGAATATTAGCAGCTTACCTAAATATCTTATAATAAAAGCCAAATCCATGTAGGCGATTCAGCGAGAGAAGACACTAGACTCACCTGTTCTTGTTGTTCAAAGTCGAGTGGCTGGGTGAGGGTGAGACGTCCACTGGAACTATCTAAGGCAAAAAGTCCTTCCTCGTTGCCTTCCTTGACTGTGAAGACCACTGGCTCACCTGAAGCAGCAGGAAGAGGGCGAACATTGGTCAGAATTAGAAGAGTGAGAAAGGAATGTTAATTAATTGGAGTAATGGAGAGTGGGGAGGCGCTGCTCCTACGCTGAAATCCTTTGATGGAATTGATTATGCTGTCACCATTAAGGAACTGTGTGAAAATGTTAAGAGCGTAGGGTAAAAAATTATTAATGAGCTTTTTTTTTCACCACAGTGGCCGCTACTCGCCAAGGTAGAGTGACCCAGATGAGGAATCATTAATCATCGTCTTCTCACTAAATGTCTTGCCCAACATGCGCCGATGTTATAATCCAAATAACCCTTGTAAGTATAACATTATTTTCTATCGTGTATAGTGCAAGCTCTTTACTTTCCACTTCCACCGGCAGTTCAATATTCATGAAGAGTCAGTCTAAATGTGGGTTATATACTGACTCTAAAAGATATCTTAGGAGACTGGTGGTAAAATAAATTGTTCTTTTCCTTTTGCGTCTCTTTCTCTCCAGGGATTCCCATTAATATTTAAGAGAGGAGACTGCAAATGTGCAATGAATTATCTCCCTGTTAGTCTGAGATCTGTCTAACTAAAAGTGGAAACCATTACACCTGACAGGATCGTAAATTTCCAAGGTGAATATAACACCAGATAATCAACTTGAACTCTGCAACAAAAGATTCTATCTGGCAACCTTTTTTTTTTATTTCATTGCGTCTTCAATTTTCGTACTGGTGAAAAATCTAAAAGCATTCGTTTTCTCTCGAGATTGTATAAATAATTTTCATAAGGGTTTAAAGGTTTTTAAATTTTATTTAATAAATTAGAAAATTTCAACTGATTTGTACGTTTGGTGTTTGAATAATATTTTTTGATGAGTGGTAGACGGATGGAGTAAGCATGATCTACTCAGTTTTTTAATTCAAGAGTGTCCATCAACAGAATTAATAATGGTGATTCGGATTTACTGATATAAGTCAATAAACCATTATAAAAAGGGACGAATGTGATACCAAACAACTGAACACTGAGGATTGTACAGACTTGTATCATCATGAAGAGAGAATAACAGATGTTATATTCCATGATGAACAAAGCTTTCATTATACCTGAGCCAAATGTTAATAAATTTATTAGCCAGGTAGACAGCAACCTTCCAGGCAGTTATTGTCTTCTTGTTATATATAGTAACTTGGTAGACAACAACCACTCAAGGATGTACTATCGTCCTGTGTTATGCAGGTTGCTGCATTTTATGTAAAGAGAGGTTATATTGCAAGGAAAAATTTCCATAACTGTATAAATGTCAGCATATTGGAACGCTCTGACATCACTCCTCTCAGAGTGTTCCAATATGCTGACATTTATGCAATTATAGAGAATTTTTCTTGCAATGTAACCTGTCTTCACATAAAATACAATATGAGAGTGAAATAGTTTGCTGATAATTGTCTTGCACTCTGTCAGGATTGCTTGTTCTTTGTTTTGTGATCTTGCAAGATGGAAGGTATATCATATAATCTTCTACATAAGCTTCCATTAAATTTGCCCTTATAAAGGTTCGTATAGGTTCCTATATTGCAAATGTAACTTTATATAATGGTTATCTGGTTAATACGGTTTAAGGGTTGAGACATTTATGCAACTTATGGGAATCTTTATTAAGGAAACGTTTCGCCACACAGTGGCTTCATCAGTCCAATACAAAGCAGAAAGGTTTTCAAAACCATTCATCACAACTGTCAGACACTGCATCATCATGGAATCTTGATACAAAAAATTCTTCAACACTTGTTCAACCTTTGGACGAAGACCTACTTCGACTAGTGGATGGTATCACTATGACCCCGCCTCCGCCTGCTTCACCTTACCTGACTACAGTATATAAGCCACGTCTACGGCCCTATGCTGTACATTCTACAAGATTGAAGGACTGAAAACATCGACTCCAGGCTAAGGGACTGCTTACCTCAAACTCTTCCTCTCCTTACACCTTTCTGCTTTGTATTGGATTGATGAAGCCACTGTGTGGCGAAACGTTTCCTCAATAAAGATTCCCATATGTTGCATAAGTGTCTCAATCTTCAACTTGTCGGTTTTCAAAATCATTCATCACAGGGTTTAAAGGGTATAGACTGCGTTACGATTATTAAAGCTGCATGTAACTTCATTACAACCAGACAAGAATATTTTAATTACTAAAATAAGAATTAAGGTAAACTCTTAGCATATATACGATGGGAGAAATACACCTTTCTCTGTATATAACCTGTATCATATATAATATGATGTTGAGTGGTATATTGGTCTACAACCAGTTTAATTCTATATCTGTAAAGGCATGTGTGTGTGTGTGTTCTCTTGGTTTATGTAAAGTTCTTATGTAAAGTCTTCATCACGCTAAAATCTTTGGTATATCGCCTCTCGTTTTCCAACCCATTTTATTAATATAAAATCATAAACCGTGTGTGTATATATTCTTGTGGTGAGAGTGGCGGAGTGCACACTACTGGCGGCAGTGAATTATTTTTGTCATAATTATCACTGTGTTAACAGTTGATAATTAAAGATCATATAACTAAAGGTCATATAAATATTGCAGTGGTATTGTTATTCCGAAGCTGCTAGAAGGAACACAGGAGACTAGTTTCTGAAGAATGTCCAAAATGAACAGCAGGAAATTGTAAGAAGGGGTGATGCAAAGGAGTGGGAGGGGGAGCGGGGGAAAAGGTTGTCATCTTCGAATTAATGAACACTCAGATGACATCACCTGCAGCAAACTTCAAGCGAAATTAAGAGTACGAGTCGAGCCAAAAGACTTAATTAAAACTTTTTATTACATGTGTGTGTGGAGAGGAGTGAACACTGGTGAACCTACATCAAGGCTGAAGAGAGAGGGGTGCCAGGGGTTCGGGCCTGAGAGACAGCCTCAGGATACCGACTCTTCTAATTACAGTGACGTATCATAACTGTTATAGGTAAATATCATATTATACAATGGACTTTATATTATCAGTAAATATATTACTGTAGCATATTGTCCTCATACAGATAGTTAAGATGCCAATCGCCAAATCAACCTACATATACTTTTGTAATTAATAGGACATTTATTAACAGTACATTAACTGTTACAATGAAAAAAATTGTAGTTCAACTAGTCCCATAAAATTTAATTCAAAATAGCTTTTGCCATGAAAGAGAAATTAGTCAGTTAGGATGAAATTTGTGACGTTGCCACTTCTGACTATTTTCACGTGTGGCAGAAATAATATAGCAGATGCCTGTAATGAGGGAAGCAAATTTAATATACAGAACACAACATCTCTTAATAACTGGTTCCCTATAGATATCTGACCCTAAATGACATGTTAGGAACTAGAATATGGTTATAATTATGACATTGATGTTTAAAAGGGTGGACGGGTAAGCTAGTGGAAGGCCTCCGTCAGATGACCAAAAGCTCCAGTGTCGGATCATCATATGAGTAAACACTCTCGTTGGGAAACACTCACTCTGTTTCCTGACAAGTCTTACCTAACCTACCCTTGGAAATAACAAGTCTGGGAAGCTCTCAGTCTTACATACCTATACTTATTACAAGCAGTTTAATGAGTAATAAGTGTAAAGTATGTAAGATGACATAGGATTTACACTTGACAGGGCCCCTGACGAATATGTCAGGATCGATGCCAGCTAGAACAGCGGCTAAGAGACGAGAACCACAACTAACCGTAGCGGCAGAACTTGAGAGACTAACTCCTGCTAGGTACCATATCTCTCAGCGCGACCGTCAATCATTCAGAACCTGGTGTGCATGATCATCAACAATTCAGAGCCTGGTGTGCACGACCGTCAACAATTCAGAACCTTGTGTGCGCAGTGCCGATACTTGTACATAAAGATTTCCCGTTTATCAGCTGAGGTAGTCAAGCAATAATATGAACCCTACTTACATATACATATACACACCTGTCGGTGTATATACCCTGAGATATTCACATCTCTCAGTGTATATTCCCTCACATATGCGCGCCTCTCTGTGTATATATCCTGGAATATTCAAGTCTGTCAATGTGCATACCTTGAGAGGCGCGCTCACCTCTCCATATGTTCTCTCACTATCTTCCATACCATTTTGTTTTGTTTTATTTCAGCTTATTTACTGAAGTTTCAGCGTGTGTGTAAGCTAATGCAGTACTTTAACTGAAGTCTGAGTGCCTCTGAAATCATGGCAATTTCCGTGTTTCATTATATTTTTTTTTTATTATTTTTTTTACAGTGAATCGAGGCTGCTGGTCCTTCATAACTAATTATCATTACTCGTCACTGCTCGATTATAATTTACAATTTACGTTTCCATCGTAAAATTCAGCTTTTCGAAATGATTTAAGGGTCATTATTTCCTTTGCATGTTCAAATTATTAATTAAAATTATATTTGATAGGCCTATATAATTAGAGAGGATTTCATAGTGTCATGAGTCATTTAACACAATAATTAGGTAATTTGTAGGGTAAATAACAAAAAGGCACAATACCGTGACTGGAACGATACTCAAATAACCCGCACATAAAAGACAGAAGCTTACGACGACGTTTCGGTCCGACTTGGACATAAGTCGTCGTAATTAGGTAATTTGTAGGGTAATTAGGCTCCCAGTGAAAAGGGGGAGGGGGGTGCCTTGATGCCGGCGAAGAGCTCCTGACACAAGGAACTAGAACCGAAACCTCCACAACCGCTAATACCTACAACCACCACATACCTACCAGCTACCTAATACCACTACTACTACTACTACCACCACCACCACCACCACCACCACCACACCACCTACCAACTACTCACTGCAGTTACTCACGCTCACCACAAGGAACAACAACATTAAAGAACAGAAAGCACCACCACTAACAACATCAAAACACCTACAACATCTACTATATGCTACAGAGGCCGTATGTTGGTTGGGTTGTAAAATCCACTAGGAACAGTGGATGGTGCCGAATAGATAGCCATTGGATTTTGGCTTAAATAACAATGCTCTTCTTGCCGAATAATGCAAGCAAAAATTTCTGTATGCAATAATTTCGCAGAATCATTCTGAACCTAACGAAAAAATATATTTCATTGCGTTTATTATTAAAATATTGCAAACCTATCTAAAATATAAGTATTTGGTTGGATTGAGCTAAATTAAATTACGCTTGTTATAATAAGGTTAGGTAAGTTTTCTAATTTTTTTGGTACAAAATTACTAATTTTTACATTAACATCAATGAAAAATATAAATCTTTAAACGTATAAGAGAATTTTTTTTAGAAAGGACTCAATTTTAAATAAGGTCTTGCTAAGTGACCAGTTTCACCTATTCGGCACGAAGAATACAGACACAGACACACACACACACAGACACACACACACACAGACGCACACACACAGACACACACACAGACACACACACAGACACACACACACACACACACACACACACACACACACACACATACACACACACACATACACACACACATACACACACACACATACACATACACACATACACACACACACATACACACACACACATACACACACACACACAGACGCACACACACACACACATACACACACACACATACACACACGTACACACACACACATACACACACATACACACACAAACATACACACACACATACACACACACACACAGACACACACACACACAGACGCACACACACAGACACACACAAACACACACACATACACACACTACGTAACAGGACCTTAAATCTTCCCACACTGGAGACATATATTGTCAATGCCTAATACTCTTAAAAAAAATGTGGGAGCTCACTAACTTATAAGTATTAATTTTGCTTGGAGTGAGAGAGATAGGGAGAAGAGATGGAGGGCGGGTGGAGGGAGAGATCGGAGGAGTGAACATAGGAACACTTGGAGTAAGAGTCTGGGGAAGTGAGCGAGTAAGGGAGTAGTTGAAGAGTGATCAAGGAAGAAAATGAGGGAAAGGGAAGGTGGAGTGAGAGACCAGGGAGTCAGGGAGAGATCAAGAGAGCGAGCAAGACAGCAGGTAGTGTGTGGCCAGGGAGCAGGACAGCAGGTGGACTGAGGCCACCTGGTTACCTGGAGGTTATTCCGGGGATCAACGCAGCCGCGGCCCGGTCCATGACCAGGCCTCTCGGTGGATCAGGACCTGATCAACCAGGCTGTTACTGCTGGCCGCACGCAGTCCAACGTACGAGCCACAGCCCGGCTGATCCGGCACTGACTTTAGGTATCTGTCCAGCTCTCTCTTGAAGGCAGCCAGGGGTTTATTGGTAATTCCCCTAATGCTTGATGGGAGGCTGTTGAACAGTCTTGGGCCCCGGACACTTACGGTGTTTTCCCTTAGTGTACCAATGGCGCCCCTACTTTTAATTGGGGGTATTTTGCATCGCCTGCCCAGTCTTTTACTTTAGTAGGGAGTAAGACAGCAGGTAGAGTGTGGCCAGGGAACAGGACAACAGGTGGAAAGACGCCAGGGAGCAGGACAGCAGGTGGAAAGACGCCAGGGAGCAAGACAGCAGGTGGAGTGAGGCCAGGGAATAAGAAAGCAGGTGTAATAAGAGACGACGGAAGCAAGGGAGAAAGGCAGCAGAAGGGAAGGGAGAAAGGCAGCAGAAGGGAAGGGAGAAAGGCAGCAGAAGAGAAGGGAGAAAGGCAGCAGAAGGGAACGGAGAAAGGCAGCAGAAGGGAAGGGAGAAAGGCAGCAGAAGAGAACGGAGAAAGGCAGCAGAAGGGAAGGGAGAAAGGCAGCAGAAGAGAAGGGAGAAAGGCAGCAGAAGGGAAGGGAGAAAGGCAGCAGAAGAGAAGGGAGAAAGGCAGCAGAAGGGAACGGAGAAAGGCAGCAGAAGGGAAGGGAGAAAGGCAGCAGAAGAGAACGGAGAAAGGCAGCAGAAGGGAAGGGAGAAAGGCAGCAGAAGAGAAGGGAGAAAGGCAGCAGAAGGGAAGGGAGAAAGGCAGCAGAAGCGAAGGGAGAAAGGCAGCAGAAGGGAAGGGAGAAAGGCAGCAGAAGGGAAGGGAGAAAGGCAGCAGAAGGGAAGGGAGAAAGGCAGCAGAAGGGAAGGGAGAAAGGCAGCAGAAGGGAAGGGAGAAAGACAGCAGAAGGGAAGGGAGAAAGGCAGCAGAAGGGAAGGGAGAAAGACAGCAGACGGGAAGGGAGAAAGGCAGCAGAAGGGAAGGGAGAAAGGCAGCAGAAGGGAAGGGAGAAAGACAGCAGACGGGAAGGGAGAAAGGCAGCAGAAGGGAAGGGAGAAAGGCAGCAGAAGGGAAGGGAGAAAGGCAGCAGAAGGGAAGGGAGAAAGACAGCAGAAAGTCAGCAGAAGGGAAGGGAGAAAGGCAGCAGAAGGGAAGGGAGAAAGGCAGCAGAAGGGAAGGGAGAAAGGCAGCAGAAAGGGAAGGGAAGGGAGAAAGGCAGCAGAAGGGAAGGGAAGGGAGAAACGCAGCAGAAGGGAAGGGAGAAAGGCAGCAGAAGGGAAGGGAGAAAGGCAGCAGAGGGAAGGGAGAAAGGCAGCAGAAGGGAAGGGAGAAAGGCAGCAGAAGGGAAGGGAGAAAGGCAGCAGAAGGGAAGGGAGAAAGGCAGCAGAAGGGAAGGGAGAAAGGCAGCAGAAGGGAAGGGAGAAAGGCAGCAGAAAGGCAGCAGAAGGGAAGGGAGAAAGGCAGCAGAAGGGCAGCAGAAAAGGGAGAAAGGCAGCAGAAGGGAAGGGAGAATGGCAGCAGAAGGGATGGGAGAAAGGCAGCGGAAGGGAAGGGAGAAAGGCAGCAGAAGGGAAGGGAGAAAGGCAGCAGAAGGGAAGGGAGAAAGGCAGCAGAAGGGAAGGGAGAAAGGCAGCAGAAGGGAAGGGAGAAAGGCAGCAGAAGGGAAGGGAGAAAGGCAGCAGAAGGGAAGGGAGAACGGCAGCAGAAAGGAAGGAAGGGAGAAAGGCAGCAGAAGGGAAGGGAGAAAGGCAGCAGAAAGGAAGGAAGGGAGAAAGGCAGCAGAAGGGAAGGAAGGGAGAAAGGCAGCAGAAGGGAAGGAAGAGAGAAAGGCAGCAGAAGGGAAGGGAGAAAGGCAGCAGAAAGGAAGGAAGGGAAAAAGGCAGCAGAAGGGAAGGAAGGGAGAAAGGCAGCAGAAGAGAAGGGAGAAAGGCAGCAGAAGGGAGGGAGGGAAGGGAGAAAGGCAGCAGAAGGGAAGGAAGGGAGAAAGGCAGCAGAAGGGAAGGAAGGGAGAAAGGCAGCAGAAGGGAAGGAAGGGAGAAAAGCAGCAGAAGGGAAGGAAGGGAAAAATGCAGCAGAAAGGAAGGGAGGGAGAAAGGCAGCAGAAGGGAAGGGAGAAAGGCAGCAGAAGGGAGGGAAGGGAGAAAGGCAGCAGAAGGGAAGGGAGAAAGGCAGCAGAAAAGAATGAAGGGAGAAAGGCAGCAGAAGGGAAGGGAAAAAGGCAGCAGAAGGGAAGGAAGGGAGAAAGGCAGCAGAAGGGAAGGAAGGGAGAAAGACAGCTAAAGGGCAGCAAGGGAGAAAGGCAGCGGAAGGGAAGGAAGGGAGAAAGGCAGCAGAAGGGAAGGGAGAAAGGCAGCAGAAGGAAAATAAGGGAGAAAGGCAGCAGAAGGGAAGGGAGAAAGGCAGCAGAAGGGAATGAAGGGAGAAAGGCAGCAGAAGGGAAGGGAAAAAGGCAGCAGAAGGGAAGGAAGGGAGAAAGGCAGCAGAAGGGAAGGAAGGGAGAAAGACAGCTAAAGGGCAGCAAGGGAGAAAGGCAGCGGAAGGGAAGGAAGGGAGAAAGGCAGCAGAAGGGAAGGGAGAAAGGCAGCAGAAAAGAATGAAGGGAGAAAGGCAGCAGAAGGGAAGGAAGGGAGAAAAGCAGCAGAAGGGAAGGAAGGGAGAAAGGCAGCAGAAGGGAAGGGAGAAAGGCAGCAGAAGGGAGGGAAGGGAGAAAGGCAGCAGAAGGGAAGGGAGAAAGGCAGCAGAAGGGAAGGAAGGGATAAAGACAGCAGAAGGGAATGAAGGGAGAAAGGCAGCAGAAGGGAAGGAAGGGAGAAAAGCAGCAGAAGGGAAGGAAGGGAGAAAGGCAGCAGAAGGGAAGGGAGAAAGGCAGCAGAAGGGAAGGAAGGGAGAAAAGCAGCAGAAGGGAAGGAAGGGAGAAAGGCAGCAGAAGGGAAGGGAGAAAGGCAGCAGAAGGGAAGGGAGCGAGACACAATTCATCCTCCTAAGGAAACGTATTTTTTTTTTCACACTGACTGAAGACAGTCAGGAGAGCGACTATGAGAATGTGAAGGTCGAGTTTTCCCCTTCATGTTACTTCAGTCGTCTTCTTGGTTCACAACCTTCAGTCATCTTGGTGGTTCACAACCTTCAGTCATCTTGGTGGTTCACAACCTTCAGTCATCTTGGTGGTTCACAACCTTCAGTCATCTTGGTGGTTCACAACCTTCAGTCATCTTGGTGGTTCACACCCTTCAGTCATCTTGGTGGTTCACAACCTTCAGTCATCTTGGTGGTTCACACCCTTCAGTCATCTTGGTGGTTCACAACCTTCAGTCATCTTGGTGGTTCACACCCTTCAGTCATCTTGGTGGTTCACAACCTTCAGTCATCTTGGTGGTTCACACCCTTCAGTCATCTTGGTGGTTCACAACCTTCAGTCATCTTGGTGGTTCACAACCTTCAGTCATCTTGGTGGTTCACAACCTTCAGTCATCTTGGTGGTTCACAACCTTCAGTCATCTTGGTGGTTCACAACCTTCAGTCATCTTGGTGGTTCACAACCTTCAGTCATCTTGGTGGTTCACAACCTTCAGTCATCTTGGTGGTTCACACCCTTCAGTCATCTTGGTGGTTCACAACCTTCAGTCATCTTGGTGGTTCACACCCTTCAGTCATCTTGGTGGTTCACAGCCTTCAGTCATCTTGGTGGTTCACAACCTTCAGTCATCTTGGTGGTTCACAACCTTCAGTCATCTTGGTGGTTCACAACCTTCAGTCATCTTGGTGGTTCACAACCTTCAGTCATCTTGGTGGTTCACAACCTTCAGTCATCTTGGTGGTTCACAACCTTCAGTCATCTTGGTGGTTCACAACCTTCAGTCGTCTTGGTGGTTCACAACCTTCAGTCATCTTGGTGGTTCACACCCTTCAGTCATCTTGGTGGTTCACAACCTTCAGTCATCTTGGTGGTTCACAACCTTCAGTCATCTTGGTGGTTCACAACCTTCAGTCATCTTGGTGGTTCACAACCTTCAGTCATCTTGGTGGTTCACAACCTTCAGTCATCTTGGTGGTTCACAGCCTTCAGGCATCTTTGTGGTTCACAACCTTCAGTCGTCTTGGTGGTTCACAGTCTTCAGTCATCTTGGTGGTTCACAACCTTCAGTCATCTTGGTGGTTCACAACCTTCAGTCGTCTTGGTGGTTCACAGCCTTCAGTCATCTTGGTGGTTCACAACCTTCAGTCATCTTGGTGGTTCACAACCTTCAGTCATCTTGGTGGTTCACAACCTTCAGTCATCTTGGTGGTTCACAACCTTCAGTCATCTTGGTGGTTCACAGCCTTCAGTCATCTTTGTGGTTCACAACCTTCAGTCGTCTTGGTGGTTCACAGTCTTCAGTCATCTTGGTGGTTCACAACCTTCAGTCATCTTGGTGGTTCACAACCTTCAGTCGTCTTGGTGGTTCACAGCCTTCAGTCATCTTGGTGGTTCACAACCTTCAGTCATCTTGGTGGTTCACAACCTTCAGTCGTCTTGGTGGTTCACAGCCTTCAGTCATCTTGGTGGTTCACAACCTTCAGTCATCTTGGTGGTTCACACCCTTCAGTCATCTGAGTGGTTCACAACCTTCAGTCATCTTGGTGGTTCACAACCTTCAGTCATCTTGGTGGTTCACAACCTTCAGTCATCTTGGTGGTTCACAGCCTTCAGTCATCTTGGTGGTTCACAACCTTCAGTCATCTTGGTGGTTCACAACCTTCAGTCATCTTGGTGGTTCACAACCTTCAGTCATCTTGGTGGTTCACAACCTTCAGTCATCTTGGTGGTTCACAACCTTCAGTCGTCTTGGTGGTTCACAACCTTCAGTCATCTTGGTGGTTCACAGCCTTCAGTCGTCTTGGTGGTTCACAACCTTCAGTCATCTTGGTGGTTCACAACCTTCAGTCATCTTGGTGGTTCACAACCTTCAGTCATCTCGGTGGTTCACAACCTTCAGTCATCTTGGTGGTTCAAAACCTTCAGTCATCTTGGTGGTTCACAACCTTCAGTCATCTTGGTGGTTCACAGCCTTCAGTCATCTTGGTGGTTCACAACCTTCAGTCATCTTGGTGGTTCACACCCTTCAGTCATCTTAGTGGTTCACAACCTTCAGTCATCTTGGTGGTTCACAACCTTCAGTCGTCTTGGTGGTTCACAACCTTCAGTCATCTTGGTGGTTCACAACCTTCAGTCATCTTGGTGGTTCACAACCTTCAGTCATCTTGGTGGTTCACAACCTTCAGTCGTCTTGGTGCCTCCCACCCTCCCGTTCGCACATCACAACTGTCTCACCTTCATGTATTATAACTTCCATTGGTGTCTGGAACATTTCACAAGTAACTCTCATTTTGAGAGGAAATTTATGAAAACAGAGTCTCTTAGCTTATGGAATCAGAGCCTCTTATCTTAGGGAATCGGAGCCTATTAATTTAAGGAATCAGAGCGTTTTAAATTAGGGAATCAGAGCATCTTAAAAATCAAAGTTTCAGACGGCGTTCATTAAGTCACAAATTGTGCCTGAAACTTTGTTTAAAGTTTCCTTTGAGTCTGGATAATTTATGAAATGGTGTTTATATTGGTCAATGGTATTCGCTAACTGGATTAACTAAAGTTAACCTAACTTAAACAAGGGATGAGGAATTAGCTTAAACATTTAAAGTTTAAGAAAAAGATCATTGGCACAAGGGGGACAGGTTACAGTGTGATGCACTGTGGATAAACAGAGGTTTTATTTTTTATGTCGAAGAACAGGATATACGAGCAATACACAAATAACCCGCACATAGAAGAGAGGGGCTTAAGACGACGTTTCGGTCCGACTTGGACCGAAACGTCGTCGCAAGCTCCTCTCTTTTATGTGCGGGTTATTTGTGTATCGTTCCAGTCACGGTATTGTGCCTTTTTGTGTTATTTACATGAGCAATGTACTGGCACTCTATGCTATATGATAGTTACATAGTGGGGACGAATATGTTTCCATGTTATGGTATAAACATTGTTAATGGATATCGACAGGTGGTTTAAAAGGACAAGAGGAGACACTGGGACGTCCCATCTCTTTGTACCTAATGTTCCCATAAGTACTTCCATTAGTACCATGAGACGGACGCTCGTCGACAGCCACATTCTCTCAGTACCGCCCCAAGATTTCATTAGTCTAATAGACATCTGTGTCAACATTATCTTCTTCAAGTATCAAGATGCCTCTTACAAAGTTTTGGGATGACAATAGGCTGCCCCCATCTGTGTGTTTGCCAGCTTTTTCATGGAGAAACTGGAAACCGAGAAATTCAGCATCCTCATTATTATTGCTATTTCTTAGCTAAGACACGTTGATTGTGTCTTGGTGTTCTATCCCAGACGTTTTAATATCCAGGACCTTCCCAAGAAAATCAACACAAACATAAAATTCACTTTGGAACTCGTAAAAGTGGGAAGATTCCTTCCACACCTTCAACCCTTACTTTCTTCAAGAGGAGTGTACCCATGTAACACAAGCCTTCACACGTCTTCTCTTCCCCTGTTTCCTTCATTCGGGACTGCGGGCTCAAGCTGTTCTTAACAAAACGTACACAGAACCTTCCACCAAGCAGTTATAATGCTTCCATGTGGCGGATATGTTGCCAGGAACATCCACCGGGTGCTCGCCAGTG
Organism: Cherax quadricarinatus; assembly: GCF_038502225.1. Taxonomy (NCBI): domain Eukaryota; kingdom Metazoa; phylum Arthropoda; class Malacostraca; order Decapoda; family Parastacidae; genus Cherax; species Cherax quadricarinatus. Next base: position 16,370,564 of record NC_091307.1, read on the forward strand.
CAACATCAGTGCAGATCCTTCAGCGATGACCTCACTAAGATGCAGAGTCCCATACTCTTTATTTCCATCTTTTGTGGACACTGTCTTAAGAAATAAATACGTGAGACAGGCTGAAGTCTATCGTCTGTAACAGGGACAGTTTGAACAATGCTTGCAACACGGACAATTTGAGCAACCCCTGTAACAGGGGCAACTTGAGCAAGGCTTGTATCAGGGATAACTTAAGCAACGCCTGTGTCCTCCGCAGCGACAACCTGGATTTATACGCTGAAAATGCCTAGAAGCCTCATTAATCGCTGTCGTCTACACCCTGCATCAGAAAGCTGGAAATTATAGTATATCGAAAACATTATCACACCTGATACTATACCAAGTTATGATCCAGTCGCTTCACGACACAACCATCAGGTGACCTGACTTCATCTCAAACTTCATAATCCCATGTCACTTTTTACCTACATGGAAAAGACAGATAGAAGAGGACTTGGAAGTCTACATCGAAGCTATTTGGTCAGAACTATCTACTTCTACCTTGATTAAAGACTGTCGTATATTATCTAGGTGTGCGAGTAATGGATAGAAAAGTAGAAGGCCTGTAAATACTGTTGTATGTTAGAAAGGATGAGAATCCAAGGATCGAAACGTGTGTATGTGTGTGTGTGTGTGTCTGACCATCTTACTGGATAACCAATCCTCTCTAAGCTGGCTTGAGGACGATAGGAGGATTTAATCTCGCTCTCCACCTCACTCCCGTGCCATTTCATGGATTCCGGCACCTCCAACCCCCTCCTTCCCTCCCACCTTAGAGGAACCTGAACCTAACCTATTAGAATTCCACTCTTCTCTCTTTCTCTCGAACCGAAAAGAGGAAAATTCGAGTCATTATTGAAATAGCTATACATTTATTTATAAAAGTAATTTTAATCTTACATTGATATTTCACTTGTTTCTGTGTATAAATTGGTGCAAATCTCTAGTTCAGTATGCACGGCTGATTTGTATGTATGTTCTAGTTTGTATGTATGCGCTCGTTTGTATGTATATATGTATGTATGTACTAGTATCCTATGCTGTCTCTCAGGCAAATATTATTTAAATTTTACCAATGAAATTTTATAAGAGGGAATATCAGAGATTCTCGAGGACCCTCTCCACTCCACGTTATTTATTGTTATTTATGTCTGGCATTTATATTTCTTTGATCTTCCACACATAATCTGCCTTTACTGACTTGCACCCCCCTGACCTGCCTTCCTTGATTTGCTTTTCCTGACCTGTTTTCCTTTCTTTGCTTTCCCTGACCTGCTTTCATTTACGTGATTTCCCTGACCTGCACCCCCTGACTTACCTTAGATGACCTGTATTTCCGGACCTGCCTTCCTTGACTTACTTCATCTGGCCTTCCTTCCCCGACGTGTTTACCCGGGTCTTCCTCCCCTGACCTGTCACCCCTGATCTGTCTTCCCTACCTGGCTTCCCTGCCAGCGAGGTTGTAAATAGAGAGACCCGATAAGGATCAGCTACTGTGAAAGTGTTTTTGTTTCCTTGCGACCTTCACTTGTTTTCCAACGGTCAGCGCGTAAATATAAACATTTCTTTACCGGATCCTCTCCCCCCCCCCTTTTTTTTTGGAGTCCAAGCAAGAATGCATTTCCCTCCCTTATATTTTTACTCCCAGTGGTAAAACATATACAACTGACTGAACTTTATGGTGATTTTGAATGACTTTTTACCTACCTTTTATACTGCATATTTATTCAGTTTTAATCCTTCTTTTTGAGTAAGATTGTTTGATTT
>NC_091307.1:16377360-16389860 GCF_038502225.1 Cherax quadricarinatus
AGAGCTTTCTGAAAAAATGGAGAAAGAGCTCTCTGTGAAATGGGAAAAGAGGTTGGAGAAGGAGACGAAGAATTGGGAGGCACAAGTCGAAACTGCAGTAGCCAGGGTAAAGGTCCTAGAATTTGAGGTAAACAGGCTGAAGCAAGTCTCAGGGGCAGTGACCAGAGAAGACACACCATATGAAGATGAGAGGCTGAACAGGAAGGAAGGAGATATGAATTATGCTAAGGTCATATCAGCCTGCAAAGAAGGGCCAGGGAATGGAAGGGAAGAGCAGATGGGTGCAGATGGAGAGGGAGATAGGTCGAATGCTGAGGCACAACCATGCTACCAAGAGCCACTGGAAAAATCAAGGGAGAAAATGACCACATACAGACAGGAGCCAGAGTCACAGAGGGAGAGGCAATGGGAGAAGGAAAGGGCAAAATCAGTGATTATCCATGAGCTTCGGGAGAGAGAGGAAAGGACACACACTGAAAGACGGCAGGAAGAAAGAAAGGAGATTGAGAAAATCATCACGGAAATAGGGGGAGAAGACATGGATGAGATTGTAAATTTTCAGAGAATAGGGGGGTACTTGAAGGGGAGAAACCGACCGATCAAGCTGATTCTCAGGACAGAAACAGTGCGGAACAGGATCCTCCAAGAGAAACCACGGTTGAAAAGCTCGGAAGAGTACAAGAAGATGTTCCTAGACAGAGACAGAACACAAACAGAGAGACAGCAGCTGAGGGAGAGGACAAAAAAGCGAAAGGAGCTAGGAAAGGAGACAAGGATGGAACCAGCAGAGGTCAGTCAGAGCAGAACAGAGCAGCAAGGGCAAGCACACACACAACTATCCTAAGAACCCCACAACCTATCACACCATCCCAACACACAATACAATCCATACCCACAGCTTCCACCCAACCTCCAACCATAGAATCCCACAGTATGCTACCAGGTCTCCCACCCCCACAGGCCCCCCAAACCAGTGTTGGAAAGGAAACTGAAGGTATGGTACACAAACGCTGATGGAATAACAAACAAGTGGGAGGAGTGGCACGAAAGAGTCAAAGAGGCATCACCAGACATCATAGCAATCACAGAAACCAAGCTTACAGGTATGATAACAGATGCCATCTTTCCAGCGGGATACCAGATCCTGAGAAAAGACAGAAGGAACAGGGGGGGTGGAGGAGTGGCATTGCTGATCAAACACCGATGGAATTTTGATGAGCTGGAGAGAGGAGACAGCGGAGAAGAAAGTGATTACGTAGCGAGAACGCTTCACTCTGGTGGTCCCAAGGTGATAATTGCAGTGATGTATAACCCACCACAGAACAGCAGGAGGCCAAGGCAAGAGTATGACGAGAGCAGTAGAGCGATGGTTGACACACTGGCTGCAGTGGCGAGAAGAGCTCATGCATGCAGGGCAAAGCTCCTGATCATGGGCGACTTTAACCACAAGGAGATCGAATGGGAGAACTTGGAGCCACATGGGGGCCAAGATACATGGAGGGCTAAGATGATGGAGGTGGTACTGGAAAACTTCATGTACCAACACGTAAGGGACACTACAAGAGAGAGAGGAGAGGATGAACCAGCAAGACTGGACTTAGTATTCACCTTGAGTAGTGCAGATATTGAGGACATCACATATGAAAAACCCCTTGGGGCCAGCGATCATGTGGTTTTGAGCTTCGAATACACAGTAGAGCTACAAGTGGAGGGGGAAGCAGGAAGGCCAGGAGAAATGAAACCAAACTACAGGAAAGGGGACTACACAGGAATGAGGAACTTCCTGAATGAGGTTCAGTGGGACAGAGAACTGGCAGGGAAGCCAGTTAATGAGATGATGGAATATGTAGCAACAATGTGCAAGGAGGCTGAGGAGAGGTTTGTACCCAACGGTAACAGGAATAATGGAAATGCCAAGATGAGCCCATGGTTCACCCAAAGATGCAAGGAGGCAAAAACCAAGTGTGCTAGGGAATGGAAGAAATATAGAAGGCAAAGGACCCAGGAGAATAAGGAGAGCAGTCGTAGAGCCAGAAACGAATATGCACAGATAAGAAGGGAGGCCCAACGTCAATATGAAAACGACATAGCAGCAAAAGCCAAATCTGACCCGAAGCTGTTATACAGCCACATCAGGAAGAAAACAACCGTCAAGGACCAGGTAATCAGGCTAAGGAAGGAAGGAGGAGAGACAACAAGAAATTACCGTGAAGTATGTGAGGAACTCAACAAGAGATTCAAAGAAGTGTTCACAGAGGAGACAGAAGGGGCTCCAGAAAGACGGAGAGGTGGGGTACACCACCATGTGCTGGACACAGTACACACAACCGAGGAAGAAGTGAAGAGGCTTCCGAGTGAGCTAGATACCTCAAAGGCAATGGGGCCAGATAACATCTCTCCATGGGTCCTGAGAGACGGAGCAGAGGCGCTATGTGTACCCCTAACAACAATATTCAATACATCTATCGAAACAGGGAGATTGCCTGAGGCATGGAAGACAGCAAATGTGGTCCCAATCTTTAAAAAAGGAGACAGACATGAAGCACTAAACTACAGACCAGTGTCACTGACATGTATAGCATGCAAAATCATGGAAAAGATTGTCAGGAGAAGAATGGTGGAACATCTAGAAAGGAATGATCTCATCACCAGCAGCCAACATGGTTTCAGAGACGGGAAATCCTGTGTCACAAACCTACTGGAGTTCTATGACATGGTGACAGCAGTAAGACAAGAGAGAGAGGGGTGGGTGGATTGCATTTTCTTGGACTGCAAGAAGGCGTTTGACACAGTACCACACAAGAGATTAGTGCAAAAACTGGAGGACCAAGCAGGGATAACAGGGAAGGCACTGCAATGGATCAGGGAATACTTGTCAGGAAGACAGCAGCGAGTAATGGTACGTGGCGAGGTGTCAGAGTGGGCACCTGTGACCAGCGGTGTCCCACAGGGGTCAGTCCTAGGACCAGTGCTGTTTCTGGTATTTGTGAACGACATGACGGAAGGAATAAACTCCGAGGTGTCCCTGTTTGCAGATGACGTGAAGTTGATGAGAAGAGTTCATTCGATCGAAGACCAGGCAGAAATACAAAGAGATCTGGACAGGCTGCAGACCTGGTCCAGCAACTGGCTCCTGGAGTTCAATCCCACCAAGTGCAAAGTCATGAGGATTGGGGAAGGGCAAAGAAGACCGCAGACGGAGTACAGTCTAGGGGGCCAGAGACTACAAACATCACTCAAGGAAAAAGATCTTGGGGTGAGTATAACACCAGGCACATCTCCTGAAGCGCACATCAACCAAATAACTGCCGCAGCATATGAGCCCCTGGCAAACCTCAGAACAGCATTCCGACATCTTAATAAGGAATCGTTCAGGACCCTGTACACCGTGTACGTTAGGCCCATATTAGAGTATGCGGCACCAGTTTGGAACCCACACCTAGCCAAGCATGTAAAGAAACTAGAGAAAGTGCAAAGGTTTGTAACAAGACTAGTCCCAGAGTTAAGAGGTATGTCCTATGAGGAGAGGTTAAGGGAAATCAACCTAACGACACTGGAGGACAGGAGAGATAGGGGGGACATGATAACGACTTGCAAAATACTGAGAGGAATTGACAAGGTGGACAAAGACAGGATGTTCCAGAGACTGGACACAGCAACACGGGGACACAGTTGGAAGCTGAAGACACAGATGAATCAAAGGGATGTTAGGAAGTATTTCTTCAGCCACAGAGTAGTCAGGAAGTGGAATAGTTTGGGAAGCGATGTAGTGGAGGCAGGATCCATACATAGCTTTAAGCAGAGGTACGATAAAGCTCATGGTTCAGGGAGAGTGACCTAGTAGCGACCAGTGAAGAGGCGGGGCCAGGAGCTTGGACTCGACCCCTGCAACCTAAACTAGGTGAGTACAACTAGGTGAGTACACACACACACACACACACACACACACACACACACACACACACACACACACACACACACACACACACACACACACACACACACACACACACACACAGACACACACACACACACACACACACGCACACACTTGCGACACTGAGAGGTGGTGTCCTCACGCCAGCTGGTCGCTTACTGAAACCTGCTTATTGAACACCTGTTGGCAGTGCTGCATCTCAGAGATCTTTCTCTCTCTCTCTCTCTCACCAGTTTCTTTAATTCGTCTTGCTCCTTTCCTTTCATCCTTTCTCGTTTTTTTCAAACCTCCTTGTCATCCATCATCCTAAGTTCCTCCGTTCATTTCTTTACCTTCCTCTCCTTTCATCCTCCCTTATTCATTCCTTCCTTTTCCTTTCCTTAATACTGTCTTTTTCTCCATCCATTCTTCTTTATTTCCTTCTACTATTTCTTTCCCCTCTCTCCTTTGATCCATCCTTCATGCTTCCCTCCCTTTCTTTCCCGTCCTCTCTCTCCCTTCCTCCCCATTTCTCATTCCTATTCCCTGTGTGAACATTCCACCATTTTTTTTGTGATTGCTGCAGCTGTTGCTGGTGCAGCTGCTGCTGTTGCAGTTTGCAGACGTCAGCTTTACTAACCACGTCTTCTCTGGTGTCGGTATTCCCTAAATTTACCAAACCATAGAAAAAAAGAAAAACACAGGACGAGTGAGAAGAGGAAAATTTAAGTGGGTTGGTTGTTGTTGTTGTTGTTGTTCACTTCATGGAGGTTTTGAACAGTTGTTTAGCAGCGGGAGCAAGGCTGAGGGACGGGAAGGGAGGGGGAGATGAACTTAATCAGGTGATGTTCTTGAGCAGGTTTGAAGTTCTTGAGCAGGTGTGAAGTTCTTGAGCAGGTGTGAAGTTCTTGAGCAGGTGTGAAGTTCTTGAGCAGGTGTGAAGTTCTTGAGCAGGTGTGAAGTTCTTGAGCAGGTGTGAAGTTCTTGAGCAGGTGTGAAGTTCTTGAGCAGGTGTGAAGTTCTTGAGTAGGTGTGAAGTTCTTGAGCAGGTGTGAAGTTCTTGAGCAGGTGTGAAGTTCTTGAGCAGGTGTGAAGTTCTTGAGCAGGTGTGAAGTTCTTGAGCAGGTGTGAAGTTCTTGAGCAGGTGTGAAGTTCTTGAGCAGGTGTGAAGTTCTTTAACAGGTGTGAAGTTCTTGAGCAGGTGTGAAGTTCTTGAGCAGGTGTGAAGTTCTTGAGCAGGTGTGAAGTTCTTGAGCAGGTGTGAAGTTCTTGAGCAGGTGTGAAGTTCTTGAGCAGGTGTGAAGTTCTTGAGCAGGTGTGAAGTTCTTTAGCAGGTGTGAAGTTCTTGAGCAGGTGTGAAGTTCTTGAGCAGGTGTGAAGTTCTTGAGCAGGTGTGAAGTTCTTGAGCAGGTGTGAAGTTCTTGAGCAGGTGTGAAGTTCTTGAGCAGGTGTGAAGTTCTTGAGCAGGTGTGAAGTTCTTTAGCAGGTGTGAAGTTCTTGAGCAGGTGTGAAGTTCTTGAGCAGGTGTGAAGTTCTTGAGCAGGTGTGAAGTTCTTGAGCAGGTGTGAAGTTCTTGAGCAGGTGTGAAGTTCTTTAGCAGGTGTGAAGTTCTTGAGCAGGTGTGAAGTTCTTGAGCAGGTGTGAAGTTCTTGAGCAGGTGTGAAGTTCTTGAGCAGGTGTGAAGTTCTTGAGCAGGTGTGAAGTTCTTGAGCAGGTGTGAAGTTCTTGAGCAGGTGTGAAGTTCTTGAGCAGGTGTGAAGTTCTTGAGCAGGTGTGAAGTTCTTGAGCAGGTGTGAAGTTCTTGAGCAGGTGTGAAGTTCTTTAGCAGGTGTGAAGTTCTTTAGCAGGTGTGAAGTTCTTTAGCAGGTGTGAAGTTCTTTAGCAGGTGTGAAGTTCTTGAGCAGGTGTGAAGTTCTTGAGCAGGTGTGAAGTTCTTGAGCAGGTGTGAAGTTCTTGAGCAGGTGTGAAGTTCTTGAGCAGGTGTGAAGTTCTTGAGCAGGTGTGAAGTTCTTGAGCAGGTGTGAAGTTCTTGAGCAGGTGTGAAGTTCTTGAGCAGGTGTGAAGTTCTTGAGCAGGTGTGAAGATCTTTGAGCAGGTGTGAAGTTCTTGAGCAGGTGTGAAGTTCTTTAGCAGGTGTGAAGTTCTTGAGCAGGTGTGAAGTTGAGCAGGTGTGAAGTTCTTTAGCAGGTGTGAAGTTCTTGAGCAGGTGTGAAGTTCTTGAGCAGGTGTGAAGTTCTTGAGCAGGTGTGAAGTTCTTGAGCAGGTGTGAAGTTCTTGAGCAGGTGTGAAGTTCTTGAGCAGGTGTGAAGTTCTTGAGCAGGTGTGAAGTTCTTGAGCAGGTGTGAAGTTCTTGAGCAGGTGTCGTCTGGGTGGTGTCACGGTGAGAGCGGCACCCTTCAGTCCCCCTGGGGGGTCAACAGGTGTGCCATCTTTTAACTAATTAAAAAAGTTTACAGGTAGCTCCCGTGACCTCGAGGACAAATCTTGGAGTCTGCCCATGGACCTGTAATACGTAATTTTGCACTACTAATATTGTATATACTCGCCTACCGGGAATTTGCATTAAAATTTCAGCGGAAGAAGCTGTGGAGGCTCGATCCTCGGTCCGCTTGTCGTAATTCTATGTGTTATGCTGTCATCTAAGAATTGTCAACCCACATCCAACACCATGCTACTATGTTCACTGAGAAGCGCTAAACAATTACGGGCCGTATTCTTTGTTTTTATTGCACATTTTGAAGGTTTGAGACGTTTTCAAACATTTGAAATTTTACCTACAGTAATTATGTAAATAACAGACGTATTGTAGCTAAATTATTGTAAATTAAATTTGCTGTCTAAATAAGGGCCCTTCACCAGTACCAAGGCAGCCTTCTTATAAAGTCCATCTTTATAACCTGTCAAGAGTCACTGTAGCCTCAAAGTTCACTTCAACTCCGTTGATAAAGACAACGTTAGCAAAAGGCGGAGGAAAAAAAAATGCATTTGATAAGGAATCACGACAAAGAATGCTAAAGAAAGGGAATTTCTATGAAGGTGTTTCCTTTTCTCCATCAGACTGTGTGTTGCGTTGTGCTCCTCGTCTCACACAACACCAGTGTTGACAACAAGCTGGACCTCCCCTCACACAACACCAGTGTTGACAACAAGCTGCAGTGTTGACAACAAGCTGGACCTCGCCTCACACAACACCTCGTCTCACACAACACCAGTGTTGACAACAAGCTGGACCTCCCCTCACACAACACCAGTGTTGACAACAAGCTGGACCTCGCCTGACACAACACCAGTGTTGACAACAAGCTGGACCTCACCTCACACAACACCAGTGTTGACAACAAGCTGGACCTCACCTCACACAACACCAGTGTTGACAACAAGCTGGACCTCACCTCACACAACACCAGTGTTGACAACAAGCTGGACTTCACCTCACACAACACCAGTGTTGACAACAAGCTGGACCTCACCTCACACAACACCAGTGTTGACAACAAGCTGGACTTCACCTCACACAACACCAGTGTTGACAACAAGCTGGACCTCACCTCACACAACACCAGTGTTGACAACAAGCTGGACCTCGCCTCACACAACACCAGTGTTGACAACAAGCTGGACCTCACCTCACACAACACCAGTGTTCACCTCACACAACACCAGTGTTGACAACAAGCTGAACCTCCCTTCACACAACACCAGTGTTGACAACAAGCTGGACCTCGCCTGACACAACACCAGTGTTGACAACAAGCTAGACCTCACCTCACACAACACCAGTGTTGACAACAAGCTGGACCTCACCTCACACAATACCAGTGTTGACAACAAGAGTCCAGCCAGCCTCCGCTCTTCTCACATCAACTTCATAAACACTGACACTTCGTTAATATTCTTCTATTGAGATTATTTTTGGTCTTAACAGTTATCTGCCTCCGTCTTCACTTAGCTCTTGAACTGTTGTAATGAAAGTGTCGTGGTTGAATACACATACACACACACACACACACACACACACACACACACACACACACACACACACACACACACACACACACACACACACACACACACACAGCCTTTTTGTCGTGGAATCGGTACTCTGTTCTCCCCGAAGCTTAACAAATGAATGCCCTAACAAACAGAAGCTTGTTACCCTCGACAGTTAAACTCCACAGTACAATTGGAAGTAATCCCCTGCGAGGTCAGGGAGGTGGAAATCAACTGCCAAAGCTTATGTAAGCCTCCGGATAAAGTGATATCTGTTGGAACAAAGAGAGCACACGATTTAACTTAGCTAGCAGTTGACGTTGTATCATAATGCTACTCTTTATACTCACCTTTTCTCTTTGGGAATAATAAACTGCTTGCAAGTATTTGAAGAACATTAACAGCAAGAAAATAAGAAACGGTTTTGAAGAGGGACTAGTAAGTTCAGAAAGAGAGAACCAATGTTCTTGGCAGTTAATGAACAAAGGGGAAGATGATAGATGGAAAGGTGGAGAGAATATTCTGAGGAGTTGTTATGTGTTGATGATTAATGGGAGACAGTGATATGATGCACTGGGCAGGGAGGAATAATATCTGGTAGGAGTAAGGAAGAGCCAGAGGTGAATGTGGGGAGAGTGCATGAAGCAGTGGGTAGAATAAAGAAGGTAAAGCAGTTAGGATAGACGGGATTAAGTCTCAAAGACTAAATGCAAGTTGGGGTATAGTTTTGAAGTGGTTAATGTATTTGTTCAGTATTTGTATGAAAGAATAGGAGGTTTCTAAGAAATGGAAGATGTCACTGACATTTCATTTGTGTAAAAGTAAAGTAGAGAAGAGAGTAGGATTTATATGCAAATATTCCCTTAAAGTACACCGGACAATATGTACAACAGCAGAACTATTGTTGATTGAAGACGGTTATTGAATGAATGATGGTAAACAATTTTTTTGTGGGGTCACCTTGCCTTGGTGGGAGACGGCCGGTGTGGTTAAAAAAATAAGTTGATAAATTAGACACATGTGCAACTCTTGGGTATCTTTATTGAAGAAACGTTTCGCCACACAGTGGCTTCATCAGTCCATACAAAGGAGAATCTTGAAGAACAGGAGGAGAATGAGGTAATCAGTCCCTCAACCTTGAGTCGATGTGGTCAGTCCATCAATCTTGAATAGAATACGGCATACGTTCGGAGAAGGAGCTCATAAACCGTATGGCAGGAGAGGTGCAGCAGTCATAGGTGGTGTAACATTTGTTCAATGTGGAAGTAGGTCGTGCCCAAGAATTAGGCAAGCGAAGAATTCCCAAGTATTAAGATACCAAGAAGTTGCAGTGTCTGACAGGTTTGTAGATGAATGGTTCAGAGAACCGACATGTTGATAAATTAGACACATGTGCAACTCTTGGGTATCTTTATTGAGGAAACGTTTCGCCACACAGTGGCTTCATCAGTCCATACAAAGGAGAATTTTGAAGAACAGGAGGAGAATGTCCCTCAACCTTGAGTCGATGTGGCCTAATTCTTGGGCACGACCTACTTCCACATTGAACAAATGTTACACCACCTATGACTGCTGCACCTCTCCTGCCAACGGTTTATAAGCTCCTTCTCAGCACGTATGCCGTATTCTATTCAAGATTGATGGACTGACCACATCGACTCAAGGTTGAGGGACTGATTACCTCATTCTCCTCCTGTTCTTCAAGATTCTCCTTTGTATGGACTGATGAAGCCACTGTGTGGCGAAACGTTTCCTCAATAAAGATACCCAAGAGTTGCACATGTGTCTAATTTATCAACATGTCGGTTCTCTGAACCATTCATCTACAAAAAAAAATAAGTGGAATGGCTGGTAGGAGAAGAAAATTAATCACACAGCTCCAAGAGAAAAATCTTTAGATTTTTCCCTCGAAACCATTTTATTTACATCTCTGAGACTAAGGTTCCCCATGAATTTCACTACAGGTTGAACACATATTATACAAACACACACACACACACACACACACACATATATATATATATATACATATATGTGTGTGTGTGTGTGTGTAATAATAGCCCACAAAGAGACAAACTCAGAAGAGAATCCCAGAAGGGGATCGAAATATACAGACCAATACATGTGTGTGTGTGTGTGTCCTGCAACACTCCGAATGAGTGAAATATTAACAAATTAACAGATATATTTATATTTCATAGACAACAAGTGAAGAACTTGGAACTATACTCCTCACATCCCTGGCTGACCGTGATAGTAAAAATACGGAGCCTCACTACACTCCAGCAAGGTGGAGTGGTGATTCACTTACCTTGGGGATGCACTCTGGCTGTGAGCTGGAGGAGGAGGTCAGGGCTGGTGTTCTCCCGCACCTCCGTCAGGTACTGTGACTGCTCGAACTCCACAGGTCCACTCCCCACTAGCTTGGTCACTGTAAACACAAAAAAATGCACCTATCAGAAGCATGATTTCAGAAAAGAATTGGCGGTAAAGACATTTACTATATTAGTTTACACGGGTGAAGCCGCCCCTGCTCACCTAGCCGTAAGTAGGTAAGTAGGTGTTAGTCGACTGGTGTAGGATGCATCCTGGGGGAGAAGATTAAGGGATCCTAATGGAAATAAGACAAACAGTCCCTGATGACGCACTGGCTTCGTTAGGTCATCCTGGGTGCCTAACTCGGGTTAAAAATCGCAACAAAATCTTGTCTGGTCTTGCCTATGCTCTGGTCCTCCAGTGAGGGCAGAGTGGCACAGATAACGTCGGTGCTGGACAACACAACATGAAGTAATAATCCAGTTGATGAGTCTCTCCGGTCATACTGAACAAGGTTACACTATTTTCAATGTTGTTATTTTTATTGCTGCTGTTGTTCTTGCTGCTGCTACTGCTGCTGCTGCTGTTCTTGCTGCTGCTGCTGCTGCTGCTGCTGCTGCTGTTCTTGCTGCTGCTGCTGCTGCTGCTGTTCTTGCTGCTGCTGCTGCTGTTCTTGCTGCTGCTGCTGCTGCTGCTGCTGCTGCTGCTGTTCTTGCTGCTGCTGCTGCTGCTGCTGCTGTTCTTGCTGCTGCTGCTGCTGCTGCTGCTGCTGCTGCTGCTGCTGCTGTTCTTGCTGGTGCTGTTGTAGTTACTATTATTTTATCATCCACAGGGAGGCAGTAAACCCGTAAGAGTGTAACAGAGCTTTGGACATGAGAGGCAATCAGGTTTGATACAAGGAGGATGGAGAATGGTTTCATTTCCTTGCATCAAGAGCTCCTCAGCATTCTCAAGGCACCTCCCTCTTACGACTTCAGTAGGTTAATGAAGTGTGTTTTAACATGTATGTCTGCTGCTGTGACCTGTCGCCTTCATTGTATTTCATGGGATTCTATTGAAAATTCATAAAATTGTGAGAAAATGCTCACTGAGATTATGGTTTTGGGAGAATTGTTCCAGCCACGGCATTATTACTTTCTATTCCCAGTTTGATTATATTAGATATCAAATGTTGACTTACAAACAGAAGTGGAAAAATACACACACACACACACACACACACACACACATACCTACTGGAGTTCTATGACAGGGTGACAGCAGTAAGACAAGAGAGAGAGGGGTGAGTACATTGTATTTTCTTGGACTGTAAGAAGGCATTTGACACAGTTCCACACAAGAGATTAGTGCAAAAGCTGGAGGACCAGGCAAGATAACAGGGAAGGCACTACAATATATCAGGGAATACCTGTCAGGAAGACAACAGCGAGTCATGATACGTGGCGAGGTGTCAGAGTGGGCGCCTGTGACGAGTGGGGTTCCACAGGGGTCAGTTCTAGGACCGGTGCTGTTTCTGGTATTTGTGAACGACATGACGGAAGGAATAGACTCCGAAGTGTACCTGTTTGAAGATGATGTGAAGTTGATGAGAAGAATTCAATCGGACGAGGACCAGGCAGATCTACAAAGGGCTCTGGACAGGCTGCAGGCCTGGTCCAGCAATTGGATCCTGGAGTTCAACCCCACCAAGTGCAAAGTCATGAAGATTGGGGAAGGGCAAAGAAGACCGCAAACGGAGTACAGTCTAGGGGGCCAGAGACTACAAACCTCACTCAAGGAAAAAGATCTTGGGTGAGTATAACACCAGGCACATCTCCTGAGACGCACATCAACTAAATAACTGCTGCAGCATATGGGTGCCTAGCAAACCTAAGAACAGCATTCCGCCATCTTAATTACGAATCTCTCAGGACCCTGTACACCGTGTACGTTAGGCCCATATTGGAGTATGCGGCACCAGTTTGGAACCCACATCTAGCGAAGCACGTAAAGAAGCTATAAAAAGTGCAAAGGTTTGCAACAAGACTAGTCCCAGAGCTAAGGGGTATGTCCTATGAGGAGAGGTTAAGGAAAATCGACCTGACGACACTGCAGGATAGGAGAGATAGGGAAGACATGATAACGACATATAAAATACTGAGAGGAATTGAAAAGGTGGACAGAGACAGAATGATCCAGAGATGGGACACAGCAACAAGGGGACACAGCTGGAAGTTGAAGACACAGATGAATCACAGGGATGTTAGGAAGTATTTCTTCAGTCACAAACTAGTCAGGA
>NC_091307.1:16394860-16417360 GCF_038502225.1 Cherax quadricarinatus
CAGCGGCGGAATCTGAGGACAAATCTGCAAAACTCAGGAGGTGCAACAAATCCTAGTCCACCCTCCCAGGCACCTAGGCTGTGCTCTCACTGTCACCGGAAGGGGCACACTGCCAACAACTGCCTGCGAGATACCAGGTGTAATTACTGCTACAAGAAAGGACATAAGGAGGACCAGTGTCGGAAGAAAAAGGAACTTGACAGACAGGGCCACCTGTTTAGAGACCTGTTCTCAGAACAAACCAGCAGGATCTCTGAATTGGTGAACACTCTCACACGTCACCCACTTAGCTACTCCTATCCCAGCCCAGCAGGTGGGATTGCGCCTTATACAAGACCACAGACCTACATCCCTGCAGCTGCCTCAGTACCCTACCTCTCTCAAGGGCAGGCACCTTACATTCCCTGCACACCCACCACCTCAAGCTGACCACTTCATCATGAGGAGCCAGTCTATCAGCATCCTGTCGGCCAACATTAGAGGTTTCATTACTAATGTTGGAGAGCTCACACGTAGTTTTGTGAACACTCGACGTCCCGACATGATAGCTGTTGTTGAAACATTTCTGGATGACAGGACTCCAGAAAATTTTGAAAGAATTGCTGGCTACACTTCATGGATGAGAAGAGACAGGCAAGGGCAAGGAGGAGGTGTTGCTGTGTGCTTCTCTAAAAGTGTTCATGCCCAGCACATTGATGTTGCCACCCCTACACATCTTGAAATGATGTTCTTCAAGCTCTGTATAAACACTAGTACCTCTGTACTAGCATGTGCAATGTACAGACCTCAGTGGCAACATGCAGACCCTATCAACTTCCTAATGGAAAATATTGACTCCCTTCTGCTACAACACAACTGTCAACATATTATAATTGTTGGTGACCTCAACCAGCACCTTATACAGAGGGACGTTGATGACCTTCTTGCAGTGTTTGACATGAGAAACTTTGTTGATTTCCCTACTCATATCTCTGGCTCCTCCCTTGACCCAGTAGTGAGTGATCTGGCAGAAGGCATAGTCACTTGTCAACCCCTCGGCTATGTTGGATCGTCTGACCACAAGGCTGTTTTTACGACACTTAAGATCCCAACAGAACGAGGTGAGGAGTCCACACGCACAACCTGGCTATGGGAAAGAGGTAATTGGCCAGCCCTTTGCTCTGAGCTCGCCACCACCGACTGGAATGCTCTTCTCCAAGGGGATGTTGACAACCAAGTGAAAGCCTTCACTGGACACATCCTTAATCTACAACAAGAACACATTCCTCACCGGCAATATGTGACGAAGCCTACAGATCAGCCTTGGTTTGGCTTTCGTTGTAGAGAGGCTGCTACTGCTAAGTACAAAGCATGGCGAAGGTATAAGAGACATCCTACCACCTATAACAGGAACTTGCACATGCAAGCCTGTAGGCATATGGGTGATGTTCAAAAGTGGGCCATTGCTAAATGGGAGGTGGACACTAAAAGAAAGTTAGCATCAGGTAGGGTAGGCTCCAAAACCTGGTGGTCCCTGGTCAAGGACAGACAAGGTTATCTGCCTGATGAACTTATTCCACCTCTAAATCGACAGGATGGGACCACCTCTACTAGTAGTCAAGAGAAAGCAGACCTCTTTGCTGAACACTTTGCTACCAAAATGCAAGTTCCTGATCCAGCAAGGGACCCTCCTTGGCTAGCTGCAAGAACTGTGTCAAAACTGTCAGTGGTGACAATAAGGCAGGAGGAGGTGCATTTCCTACTTAAATCGCTTGACCAAGAAAAGGCTGTGGGCCTAGACAAGTTGAGCCCAAGATTGTTGAGATGTGCAGACCAGCTAGCAGCACCTCTAACTCGCATCTTTCAGCACTGCCTAGTACAGTGTAAATGGCCCTCTCTATGGAAAGAGGCGAATGTAGTCCCTGTTCACAAAAAGAAGAGCAGAGCAGAAATCAGCAACTACAGACCAGTGTCACTCATGTCAATCACTGGTAAGATCCTTGAGACAATCTGAAGACAAATGACAAAGTTTTTTGACTACCACTCACTACTTTGTGATCGTCAATATTGCTTCAGGAAAGGTTACTCTGCTGCTGATCTGTTGTTAAACCTCTCCACTAAGTGGCACCAGTCACTGGATGAATCCAAAGTCAGCTGTGTGGTAGCACTGGACATTGCTGGCGCTTTCGACCGGGTGTGGCACCAAGGCCTCTTAGCAAAACTTCAAGCACTGGGAATTGCAGGCTCTACGCTATGTCTCCTCAGTGATTACCTTCATGGTAGATCTCTAAGTGTAGTTCTCAATGGAACGGAATCAGCAAGACATCCTATTGGGGCAAGTGTTCCACAAGGAAGCGTGCTGGGTCCATTGTTATGGAATGTCTACTTCAACGACCTTCTTCATCTCATCCCAGAATCACATGCATATGCAGACGACTGTACACTGACATTCACTTATCCAAGAGAAGAAATGCCAGCTGCTCTAAGCTACATCAATCACCAGCTGAGAGCTATATCAGCTTGGGGAAATAGATCGCAAGTAACATTTGCACCTGAGAAAACGCAAATGATGATCGTCTCTAGGCACCATGATGGTAATGCTGGTGCAGTAGTAAGGATGAATGGGACGATGTTGGCACCTGGAGAAGAAGTTGATATCCTTGGGGTGAAATTTGACTCCAAAGTAACCATGAAGAACCATGTTGTAAATCTTGCAAACAAGGCAGCCAGGAAGCTTACAGCACTTCGCCGTATCTCGCATCTGCTTGACAGTAGGGGTTGCAAGATCCTGTACGAGGCACAAGTACGCTCACACCTTGAGTATGCTCCACTTTCTTGGTTTGCCTGCCCCCCCTCTCATCTGCGACTGCTTGACAGAGTAGAGAACAGAGCAAGACGTCTCATCTCTCGCCTGGACCCATCCTGGATAGATCTGTCATTTCAGCAGAGCCTTCAACATAGGAGGGATGTGGGTGGCCTTACTGTTATGTACAAGGCCAATATTGTCAAAATACCACACTTGGATCCACTTCGAGGACAGCGTGAAACAAGCTTTTATGCCACAAGACGGGCAGAAAGCAGCAACTTCACTCTGGCTGTACCCTTCTCCAGAACATCACTCCATCTGAGATCATACATACCCAGGATGACTCGAGTATGGAACACATTCGTACAGCATAATGATGTCAACGAGATAAAGTCAGTTGATCAAATGAAAATGCTGGCCCACAGATGGCTCCAACTTCATCCTGTTCCCTACTTGTATGTCTCATAACAATAAAAATGCTTTCAAATGAGCTGATGTAGGTAACAGCTCTTAGCTTGCCAATTAAGTTAGGAATCCTTAACCTGTAATATAGCTGTCAATAAAGCTAGGGATCCTTAACCTTGTCAAACCCTGGGTAACAAAAAAAAAAAAAAAGAGAGAGAGAGAGTTAGAGAGAGAGAGAGAGAGAGAGAGAGAGAGAGAGAGGGGAGGGAGAGGGAGAGAGAGAGGGGGAGAGAGAGGGAGGGAGAGAGAGAGAGAGAGAGAGAGAGAGAGAGAGAGAGAGAGAGAGAGAGAGAGAGAGAGAGAAAGAGAGGGAGAGAGAGAGAGAGATATGGTCCTCGTTACTCGTACGCACTGGTAATTAGTTATCTGCTTTTTGTTAAGGAACATGTAAAATACTTGTTTGTATCCGTATTCTAGGTTAAAGTTATGGTTCACATGTGATGACAGATGTGTACTTGTGGTGTACATGTGTGTGTGTGTGTGTGTGTGTGTGTGTGTGTGTGTGTGTGTGTGTGTGTGTGTGTTTGTGTGTGTGTACGTAGCGTTGAGGCCACAACAGTAACTTCATGAGGAATAATTTTACTTCTGTACAGCAACTCGCTTCTTGTTACTGAATACTAATTGCTCCCAGAATATTATAATATGAATTAGTTTGTAATCTGTCTGTCTGTCTGTCTGTCTCTCTGTCTCTCTGTCTCAGAAGACAAGAGGCTTCTAGGGTACTTAACACAAACTTTCAAGTTATTAAATAAGTCCTTGTACTCCACTGAATTCTTGTTTTATTTTATTACGAACTTTGCAGTCTTCGACCATCGCCCTAGAGTTAGACAAGCCAGGTGTACCATCAGCTGCTGGAACTGGAAGAGCAGCCACCTTCACCCGGAGACCTCTAGATACGTTGATGTCTGTAACTAAACAGGTCCAGCAAAATAACTGATCAAAGCTGCTCACAGAAAACTGCCTGTTTCTTCACAAACTATACTTATAAGAGATCAAATCTTATTCCACAGGCTGTGTAAGACGCACGAAGGTTTAGAGCTCACCGAGGAACTTAAGAATTCTGGTGTGGTTGTGCAGAGTTCCTTAATAACTTGTGTTGAAGGTTAGTAGGAATGGCTTACGCATATCTCTTAAGCGAAAAACGTGAAAAAACGTTTTAATAATATACAGAAATACAATACAGTTGTAGAGTATACGGACAGTGTGTCAACAAGATACACAGTGCGGGTTGTTTACCTGGAGTTTACCTGGAGAGAGTTCCGGGGGTCAACGCCCCGCGGCCCGGTCTGTGACCAGGCCTCATGGTGGATCAAGGCCTGATCAACCAGGCTGTTACTGCTGGCTGCACGCAATCCAACGTACGAACCACAGCCCGGCTGGTCAGGTACCGACTGTAGGTGCTTGTCCAGTGCCAGCTTGAAGACAGCCAGGGGTTCACCACCAGAAACATTAATCAAGTCTCTGGTGGACGACAAGTCTTCACACTAAAATGCCATAACCTGCACTCTTATATTCCCACATAAAAAAATAAATACCACGAAGTTCGTCAAGTGAGACTCTGGTGGGCACAGATGTTTTGATGCAACTTTCGACCAAAACAGATTCAGCTGCGTAATTTGCACTTTCCAATGCAGTGATTAACTTTGTGTTAAAACAATAAACAAATGGGGTAGTAAATGCTCACTCTATTTTTCATTTGCCGGGATTTACTTTATCCTCTACTACCATACTTTGCGGTAAGCCATGTTGACTGACCGGCCTGCTTGCTGCAGGCAAGCAGGCAGGCAGGCAGGCAGGCAGGCAGGCAGGCAGGCAGGCAGGCAGGCAGGAAGGCTGGCAGGCTGGCAGGCTGGCAGGCTGGCAGGCAAGCAGGAAGGCAGGAAGGCTGGCAGGCTGGCAGGCTGGCAGGCTGGCAGGCTGGCAGGCTGCAGGCTGGCAGGCTGACAGGCAAGCAGACTAGCAATATCCAAAAATCTCCAAATAAATATTTTTTAAAAGTGTTTACCCGAGCGCTGACACACACAAAAAACAGCCCCTGAAACTGACCAAAATACAGTAACACTATTTTAACTTCATAGTTCCATATTTAATTTGGATTAGTGGGAGTTAATACCCATTATTGATGATGATATTGATGGGAATATTGATGACGATATTAATGATATTAAAAATATTGATCATATTGTTAATATTGATTATAGCGTGATAATACGTGGAAAGCCAACAGAGATACAGTACTAATCGTTAGTTTCACAGTACATGTTAATTTGTGTGTGTTTTAAATGCAGTGAATAATAATTACAGTGTTTTAAATACAATGCGTGTTAAATACAGTGCGTGTTAAAATATAGTGCGTGTTAAAAATACAGTGCGTGTTAAATAGTGTGTTAAATACAGTGAGTGTTAAACACAGTGTGTGTTAAATATAGTGTGTTATATACAGTGTGTATTAAATACAGCGAGAATTAAATACAGTGTGTGTTAAATATAGTGAGCGTTAGTACAGTGTGTGTTAAATACAGTATATGTTAAATGTAGTAAATGTTAAATACAATGAGCGTTAAATATAGTGAGTGTTAAATTAAATATGAAAATATGTTTGTCAAAACTTCATTACCAATGAATTTATTATTAATACAAAGCACACACACACACACACACACACACAAGAGGGGCCAGGAGCTGAGTATCGACCCCTGCAACCACAATTAGGTGAGTACACACATCCTGAGGCTCACATCAATCAAATAACTGCTACAGCGTATGGGCGACTAGCGAACCCAAGAACAACATTCCGACAGCTCAGTAATGAGTCGTTCTGGACCCTGTACACTGTGTACAGGGTCCAAACTAGTGCTGCGTACTCCATATTGGAGTACGCAGCACCAGTTAGGAACCTTCACCTGGCCAAGCACGACAGGAAACTAGAGAAAGTGCAAAGGTTTGCAACGAGACTAGTCCTGGAGCAAAGGGGCATGTCTTACGAGGAAAGGTTAAGAGAACTCGACCTGACAACACTAGACAGGAGAGATAAGGGGGACATGATAACGATATACAAAATACTGAGAAGAATCGACAAGGTGGACAGAGACAGGATGTTCCAGAGATGGGACAAAGCAACAAGGAAGTTGAAGATTCAGGTGAGTCACAGGGATGTTAGGAAGTATTTCTTCAACCATAGAATAATCAGGCAATGGAATAGTCTGGAAAGTTAAGTAGTGGAGGCAGGTACCATACATAGCTTTAAGAAGAGATATGATAAAGCTCATGGAGCAGGGAGATTGGATCAAGTGGCGACCAGTGAAGAGGCAGGGATAGGAGCTACGACTCGACCCCTGCAACCACAATTAGGTGAATACAGACACAATACACACACTACACCAAGAGCCATAGTTCACTATCATACATCCACCATGAAACTTATACGGGTATCTACATCATACAAACAGCAGCAGTGTGTATTATACTCTCAAATACGAAGATAACATTCAGAAACCTGGAGATGACATTCAGAAACCTGGAGATGACATTCAGAAACCTGGAGATGACATTCAGAAACCTGGAGATGACATCCAGAAACCTGGAGATGACATTCAGAAACCTGGAGATGGCGTAATTAATGGTATCCCACCTTCCCTCACCTAGCCGCCAAGTTCTTGAACTCACAACATCAGTGGTATCCCTCCTTTCCTCACCCAGTAACCAACATCAGTGGTATCCCTCCTTCCCTCACCCAGTAACCAACATCAGTGATATTCCTCCTTCCCTCACCCGGTAACCAACATCAGTGGTATCCCTCCTTCCCTCACCCAGTAACCAACATCAGTGATATTCCTCCTTCCCTCACCCGGTAACCAACATCAGTGGTATCCCTCCTTCCCTCACCCAGTAACCAACATCAGTGATATTCCTCCTTCCCTCACCCGGTAACCAAGTTCTTAAACATAAAACATCAGTGGTATCCCTCCTTTCTTCACCTAGCCACACAATGAGAACCTCAGGTATAAAGGAAGTGGTCATACAACGGTTTGAGTATACCTAGAGTTTGTAAAACACAGTGCCGGTTGTAGCGTATTTCGGTGAAGACGTATCGCCCATTAGAGACTCTGAGGTGCTAAGACGCGCACCCAGACTTATGTCTGAACTGAGATAAAAGAATGAGCCAGCTTCTTGCATTTTTTTGGAATAACAAAGAACAAGACTTGATATGATTTTGATATATATAATAAATACACCGGTGTTAATATTGTTATGCGTATTGTAACTAACATTTCCAGTAAGTTAAGATAATCTAGAAATAGCGTTAAAAATAACTAGGATTTGACACGAGAGGGGAAAGTTAGGATTTTTTTTTTACTATAGAGGCAATTAGAACACAATGCAATAGAAGAAATATACAAACTTAAAAATAACAAAAAAGAACAATATCGTGACTGGAACAAAAATATCCCGAACAAAGGAGAGAAACGCTTATGACGACGTTTCGGTCCGAACTGGACCATTTACAAGTGACAATGACACAGGATTGAGAGAGCTGAGGCAACAGAGGGATTTACAAGTAGAGATGACAGAGCTAAGGAGGAAAGGACGAAGAAAGAGAAAGAATGTATGAAAGGAGAAGAGCAGGGAAAGATGGTAGAGATGGATGGAGGAATAAAAAGAAAAAAATAAGAAGGGAAAGAAAGAGGAAAGAGGTAGAATTCAACTAATTAAATACATTGAGAATCCCCGACAGACAAACATTCAAACCAAAGAAAATGCAAGACAAAAAAAAAAGTAAGATATTGCAGATAAAAGAATGATTCCGCGAACCCCTGGGGAAAATGAGTCAAGAAATCAAAGCTGAAAGAATGCATTTTCATACTGTAAAAAGAAATCGGACTGATATTCATCAAAAAAACAAAGTTGTCTTCAGGAATGACTTTAAACAGAAAATGCCTTTTGGAGGGAACAGGCGAATCTCGCCCCTGCTGAAGATAGATATAGGGACGACTGTTCACGGAGCTGGAGCAGATGGAGGGATCGGAGGGGGGGGGGGGTCACAGGCTGATAGTAGCTGGAGGGACTGAGTCACCGGCTCATGGGAGACTTCTGGCGTAGCTTCGAGTCTCCCTTCAGCTAGACTGTCGACTCCCCGATTATGTGGCAAAGAGACCTAATCCTCCAGAAAGCGCGAGAGGAAACTTTTGCTAAGGATGACTGAAGGAAAATCTGTGAGCCAGCAGAAGTATCAGCAGCGGGAGTTAAGACGAGACGGGGTGTGTGGAGGTGGGAGTGTGGGTAAGTTAGGATTATGTATGTGCTCGCGCTGTGGGAGTAAATGGGATTTTATGGTGGAGGCGTGTTAGTGGGCGTGAGTACGTGAGTAAGGCAAGTATATTCGTGAGGAGGAACGGATGAGTTGCTTGTACTGCTGTTAGGCGTATTAGCAGATTCATAGATGAGGGCATATGATAAATAGCATAATCATGGGTAAGTTTATTGGTGAGTAGACAGGGGGTTAAATTTGTGGGTGTGTGACCGAAAAGATATTATCTATTTTATTTTTTTTAGTGGTGATGTGTGTCTGTTGGTTCCGTGATTTGGTTCAGTCATATCCTCTAGTTCCACTTTTACTGTCCTTTCGTTGCAAAAGTGGTTTCTGGAGATGCTTTCGCTGACGTACACAATATCTATGGCCCAGAGTATTCCACATAACCTTATATCCAGTTGCTATACTCGTATGTTCCTCGGCATCCTTCATATCATAACTTTCATCCTATGTTTTTGGCTTGTTAATATTTATTCTAATTCCTTTCTTTACACTCCAAAGTCTCCCTTGAGGTATTGTAATAAAAACCTTCCTGAAGTCAAGGAAAATGCAGCCTATCCACCCCTCTTACTTTCCATGATTTTCTCTATCCACCTATCTACCGTTCTGTGCAGAAATCTGTACAATCCAAGTGGTCTACAATCATTTGCTTTTTATGTTTTCCATCGCCTGAGAGGGAATGATTGTTAGACATACTAGGGTGTGATTTAGTATTTCCTGGCCTTCATTCAGCTATTCGATAGTTCCTAGATCTAACGTCTTGATTCCCTGAAGTTTACCTGAAGAGGGTTGTGGGGGGCCAACGCCCCCGCGGTTCGGTCTGAGACCAGGTCTCATGTTATTTATTCTACAGTATGTGAAACATTAGACCTAGTGTGAGGTTACGTCCACTAACTGGGAAGGCAACTCGACTTTCCAGTCTCTTGATCACTCCAGGGGCTGTGTCTGACTAAATGAATGTTGGAGCAAGTGGCATATTAGGGCTTCCGATTCTATAATTTTTCAAGGTCGCGTATTGCTATGACCCATAACTTGGTTATGTCTAAATCACTTAAGAGTCTATTAACTTCACGTGGACACCATCATCAATATAGACACGACAGACTGAACATATCAAAACTTACATAATACACAGAAAGTATCATCAACGATGACACAACACACAGACATCATTATCAACAATGACATAACACACAGACATCATTATCAACAATGACACAACACACAGACATCATTATCAACAATGACATAACACACAGACATCATCATCAACAATGACACAACACACAGACATCATTATCAACAATGACATAACACACAGACATCATTATCAACAATGACATAACACACAGACATCATTATCAACAATGACATAACACACAGACATCATTATCAACAATGACATAACACACAGACATCATTATCAACAATGACATAACACACAGACATCATTATCAACAATGACATAACACACAGACATCATCATCAACAATGACACAACACACAGACATTAACAATGACACAACACACAGACATCAACAATGACACAACACACAGACATCAACAATGACTCAACACACAGACATCAACAATGACACAACACACAGACATCAACAATGACACAACACACAGACATCAACAATGACACAACACACAGACATCAACAATGACACAACACACAGACATCAACAATGACACAACACACAGACATCAACAATGACTCAACACACAGACATCAACAATGACACAACACAAAGACATCATCAACAATGACACAACACACAGACATCATCAACAATAATGACACAACACACAGACAGCATCATCAACAATGACTCAACACACAGACATCATCATCAACAATGACACAACACACAGACATCATCATCAACAATGACACAACACACAGACATCATCAACAATGACACAACACACAGACATCATCAACAATGACACAACACACAGACATCATCAACAATGACACAACACACAGACATCATCAACAATGACACAACACACAGACATCATCAACAATGACACAACACACAGACATCATCATCAACAATGACACAACACACAGACATCATCATCAACAATGACACAACACACAGACATCATCAACAATAATGACACAACACACAGACATCATCATCAACAATGACTCAACACACAGACATCATCATCAACAATGACTCAACACACAGACATCATCATCAACAATGACTCAACACACAGACATCATCATCAACAATGACTCAACACACAGACATCATCATCAACAATGACTCAACACACAGACATCATCATCAACAATGACTCAACACACAGACATCATCATCAACAATGACTCAACACACAGACATCATCATCAACAATGACACAACACACAGACAGCATCATCAACAATGACACAACACACAGACATTATCATCAACAATGACTCAACACACAGACATCATCATCAACAATGACACAACACACAGACAGCATCATCAACAATGACACAACACACAGACATCATCATCAACAATGACTCAACACACAGACATCATCATCAACAATGACACAACACACAGACATCATCATCAACAATGACACAACACACAGACAGCATCATCAACAATGACTCAACACACAGACATCATCATCAACAATGACTCAACACACAGACATCATCATCAACAATGACTCAACACACAGACATCATCATCAACAATGACTCAACACACAGACATCATCATCAACAATGACACAACACACAGACATCATCATCAACAATAATGACACAACACACAGACAGCATCATCAACAATGACACAACACACAGACATTATCATCAACAATAACACAACACACCACACAGACATCATCATCAACAATGACACAACACACAGACATCATCATCAACAATAACACAACACACCACACAGACATCATCATCAACAATGACACAACACACCACACAGACATCATCATCAACAATGACACAACACACAGACATCATCATCAACAATAACACAACACACCACACAGACATCATCATCAACAATGACACAACACACCACACAGACATCATCATCAACAATGACACAACACACCACACAGACATCATCATCAACAATAACACAACACAACACACAGACATTATCATCAACAATAACACAACACAACACACAGACATCATCATCAACAATGACACAACACACCACACAGACATCATCATCAACAATAACACAACACAACACACAGACATCATCATCAACAATAACACAACACACCACACAGACATCATCATCAACAAAAACACAACACAACACACAGACATCATCATCAACAATAACACAACACACCACACAGACATCATCATCAACAATAACACAACACACCACACAGACATCATCATCAACAATAACTCAACACACAGACATCATCATCAACAATAACACAACACACCACACAGACATCATCATCAACAATGACACAACACACAGACATTATCATCAACAATAACACAACACACCACACAGACATCATCATCAACAATGACACAACACACAGACATCATCATCAACAATAACACAACACACCACACAGACATCATCATCAACAATGACACAACACACAGACATCATCATCAACAATAATGACACAACACACAGACATCATCATCAACAATAACACAACACACCACACAGACATCATCATCAACAATGACACAACACACAGACATCATCATCAACAATGACACAACACACAGACAGCATCATCAACAATGACACAACACACAGACATCATCATCAACAATAACACAACACACAGACATTATCATCAACAATAACACAACACACCACACAGACATCATCATCAACAATGACACAACACACAGACATCATCATCAACAATGACACAACACACAGACATCATCATCAACAATAACACAACACACAGACATTATCATCAACAATAACACAACACACCACACAGACATCATCATCAACAATGACACAACACACAGACAGCATCATCAACAATGACACAACACACAGACATTATCATCAACAATAACACAACACACCACACAGACATCATCATCAACAATGACACAACACACAGACAGCATCATCAACAATGACACAACACACAGACATTATCATCAACAATAACACAACACACCACACAGACATCATCATCAACAATGACACAACACACAGACAGCATCATCAACAATGACACAACACACAGACATCATCATCAACAATAACACAACACACCACACAGACATCATCATCAACAATGACACAACACACAGACATCATCATCAACAATGACACAACACACCACACAGACATCATCATCAACAATGACACAACACACAGACATCATCATCAACAATAACACAACACACCACACAGACATCATCATCAACAATGACACAACACACAGACATCATCATCAACAATAACACAACACACCACACAGACATCATCATCAACAATGACACAACACACAGACATCATCATCAACAATGACACAACACACAGACATCATCATCAACAATAACACAACACACCACACAGACATCATCATCAACAATGACACAACACACAGACATCATCATCAACAATAACACAACACACCACACAGACATCATCATCAACAATGACACAACACACAGACATCATCATCAACAATAACACAACACACCACACAGACATCATCATCAACAATGACACAACACACAGACATCATCATCAACAATAACACAACACACCACACAGACATCATCATCAACAATGACACAACACACAGACATCATCATCAACAATGACACAACACACAGACATCATCATCAACAATAACACAACACACCACACAGACATCATCATCAACAATGACACAACACACAGACATCATCATCAACAATAACACAACACACAGACAGCATCATCAACAATGACACAACACACAGACATCATCATCAACAATAACACAACACAACACACAGACATCATCATCAACAATGACACAACACACAGACATCATCATCAACAATAACACAACACACAGACATCATCATCAACAATAACACAACACACCACACAGACATCATCATCAACAATGACACAACACACAGACAGCATCATCAACAATGACACAACACACAGACATCATCATCAACAATGACACAACACACAGACAGCATCATCAACAATAACACAACACACCACACAGACATCATCATCAACAATGACACAACACACAGACATCATCATCAACAATGACACAACACACAGACATCATCATCAACAATAACACAACACACCACACAGACATCATCATCAACAATGACACAACACACAGACATCATCATCAACAATAACACAACACACCACACAGACATCATCATCAACAATGACACAACACACAGACAGCATCATCAACAATGACACAACACACAGACAGCATCATCAACAATGACACAACACACAGACAGCATCATCAACAATGACACAACACACAGACAGCATCATCAACAATGACACAACACACAGACAGCATCATCAACAATGACACAACACACAGACAGCATCATCAACAATGACACAACACACAGACATCATCATCAACAATGACACAACACACAGACAGCATCATCAACAATGACACAACACACAGACAGCATCATCAACAATGACACAACACACAGACAGCATCATCAACAATGACACAACACACAGACATCATCATCAACAATGACACAACACACAGACATCATCATCAACAATGACACAACACACAGACAGCATCATCAACAATGACACAACACACAGACAGCATCATCAACAATAACACAACACACCACACAGACATCATCATCAACAATGACACAACACACAGACATCATCATCAACAATGACACAACACACAGACATCATCATCAACAATGACACAACACACAGACATCATCATCAACAATGACACAACACACAGACAGCATCATCAACAATAACACAACACACCACACAGACATCATCATCAACAATGACACAACACACAGACATCATCATCAACAATGACACAACACACAGACATCATCATCAACAATAACACAACACACCACACAGACATCATCATCAACAATGACACAACACACAGACATCATCATCAACAATAACACAACACACCACACAGACATCATCATCAACAATGACACAACACACAGACAGCATCATCAACAATGACACAACACACAGACAGCATCATCAACAATGACACAACACACAGACAGCATCATCAACAATGACACAACACACAGACAGCATCATCAACAATGACACAACACACAGACAGCATCATCAACAATGACACAACACACAGACAGCATCATCAACAATGACACAACACACAGACATCATCATCAACAATGACACAACACACAGACAGCATCATCAACAATGACACAACACACAGACAGCATCATCAACAATGACACAACACACAGACAGCATCATCAACAATGACACAACACACAGACATCATCATCAACAATGACACAACACACAGACATCATCATCAACAATGACACAACACACAGACAGCATCATCAACAATGACACAACACACAGACAGCATCATCAACAATAACACAACACACCACACAGACATCATCATCAACAATGACACAACACACAGACATCATCATCAACAATGACACAACACACAGACATCATCATCAACAATGACACAACACACAGACATCATCATCAACAATGACACAACACACAGACATCATCATCAACAATGACACAACACACAGACATCATCATCAACAATGACACAACACACAGACAGCATCATCAACAATAACACAACACACCACACAGACAGCATCATCAACAATGACACAACACACAGACATCATCATCAACAATGACACAACACACAGACAGCATCATCAACAATGACACAACACACAGACAGCATCATCAACAATAACACAACACACCACACAGACATCATCATCAACAATGACACAACACACAGACATCATCATCAACAATGACACAACACACAGACAGCATCATCAACAATGACACAACACACAGACATTATCATCAACAATAACACAACACACCACACAGACATCATCATCAACAATGACACAACACACAGACAGCATCATCAACAATGACACAACACACAGACATCATCATCAACAATAACACAACACACCACACAGACATCATCATCAACAATGACACAACACACAGACAGCATCATCAACAATGACACAACACACAGACATCATCATCAACAATAACACAACACAACACACAGACAGCATCATCAACAATGACACAACACACAGACATTATCATCAACAATAACACAACACACCACACAGACATCATCATCAACAATGACACAACACACAGACAGCATCATCAACAATAACACAACACACCACACAGACAGCATCATCAACAATAACACAACACACCACACAGACAGCATCATCAACAATGACACAACACACAGACATCATCAACAATGACACAACACACCACACAGACAGCATCATCAACAATGACACAACACACAGACATTATCATCAACAATAACACAACACACCACACAGACATCATCATCAACAATGACACAACACACAGACAGCATCATCAACAATGACACAACACACAGACATCATCATCAACAATAACACAACACACCACACAGACATCATCATCAACAATGACACAACACACAGACAGCATCATCAACAATGACACAACACACAGACATCATCATCAACAATAACACAACACAACACACAGACAGCATCATCAACAATGACACAACACACAGACATTATCATCAACAATAACACAACACACCACACAGACATCATCATCAACAATGACACAACACACAGACAGCATCATCAACAATAACACAACACACCACACAGACAGCATCATCAACAATAACACAACACACCACACAGACAGCATCATCAACAATGACACAACACACAGACATCATCAACAATGACACAACACACCACACAGACAGCATCATCAACAATGACACAACACACAGACAGCATCATCAACAATGACACAACACACAGACATCATCATCAACAATAACACAACACACCACACAGACATCATCATCAACAATGACACAACACACAGACATTATCATCAACAATAACACAACACACCACACAGACATCATCATCAACAATGACACAACACACAGACAGCATCATCAACAATGACACAACACACAGACATCATCATCAACAATAACACAACACACCACACAGACATCATCATCAACAATGACACAACACACAGACAGCATCATCAACAATAACACAACACACCACACAGACAGCATCATCAACAATGACACAACACACAGACAGCATCATCAACAATAACACAACACACCACACAGACAGCATCATCAACAATAACACAACACACCACACAGACAGCATCATCAACAATGACACAACACACAGACATCATCAACAATGACACAACACACCACACAGACAGCATCATCAACAATGACACAACACACAGACAGCATCATCAACAATGACACAACACACCACACAGACATCATCATCAACAATGACACAACACACAGACAGCATCATCAACAATAACACAACACACCACACAGACAACATCATCAACAATGACACAACACACAGAGAGCATTGTGGAAAATTACATTTATCTGAATGTAACTCATTATATACATAACAGTAAATGATAACAAAGATAATTATTATTTATCAGTTACATAGACAAGTAGGAATTTGGGACACCTAGGTCGCAAAAATGTCCCCCTTCGATACCTACCACTGTCATATCCACAAGTTGCTGTAGACCTATTGATTACAAATGAAATATGTATCACCAGGAATTCTGGTAAATATATAAATTTGTGGACTGTATATTAAATTAATAAAGGATTATATATATACACATATACATAACAGAAGGAGAATATCTTAAAATCACTAACCAATTTGACTGGAGATCAAATTGTATCATACTCAGAAAACCTCACTGTCTATACATGAAATTAACACTGGCCAGAGTTAAACATAAACAGACTTATCTTAGGTTCCTGGAGCTGTCTTGTCCAGTCGCCTGATATCTCAAGTTATGCAGGAATGCACATCCAACAATTTCGCCTCCTATTTGAGAGGTGTCAGTCCAATTTTAACCTCTAGAGCACGAAAAATTCTTCCCATTATTCACTAACGTTTGTGTTGACCAGTTCAAACATGGCTAGTCCCCTCTGCGCAGGCGCAGGCTTCCCATTTTTTTATGACAAATTTTTATTAAATATAGTATGGCCATCTATTTACATATAACTACTGTATTTCTGGAAAATATGTACAGTATTTTCCACAATGCGGCCGGGCGGAGTTCGTTGCTAAACGACTCAAATTGCTCATTTGGCAATGGTGGAGGACCTGGGTACATATAGGATCTGGCATCCACACGGCGACATATTACACAAGATTTAATCACCCTTTTTACACTTTGTCGTCCTTGTGCAATCCAGAAAGTTTTCTTAATACAGTTTAAGGTATCTTGTACCCTGCCATTCATTACATTTTTATGGGCATTTAGAACAATTAAATTTGTTAGATGATGAGTTTTGGGCAGTAAGATAGGGTGTTTAGCATAATCACCCAATTCAGCATTTTGTAATCTACCTCTGCACCTAATTACATTGTTCTCTAAATACAGCCCCAATTTCTCTATTATGGAAACTTTCACAATTTTTCTTTCCATCATCAATTTAATCTCATTTCCATAGATTTCTTCTTGTACCCTCTTTATCCAATACTCAAGAGGATGTGAAAACTTATATGATATATTCATCTTGTTTAGAAATTTAAGCACCAACTTAGTTACATTGATTAGTTTGGGTAAAGAAGAATACCTATTTATATCAATGGCTAAGGGAGGACAAACTATTGGAGTGGTGGTCACAGTAATTTCAACAGGAGCAATATATGCCTTTTGTACAGGCCAATTAGCTTTATTTACCAACCAGCTCGGTCCTTTAAACCATGATACAGCATTTACAAATTTAGCATAAGGTAAACCTCGAGACAAGAAATCAGCTGGATTCTCCTCACCAGGTATATGATTAAATGTTAACATATGCTGACCCAAACTATTATACTTCTCTTGCATCTGATTAATTTCAGCGACTCTGTTTTGTACGTGCACAATTTTATTGTTTCCATTACGAATCCATTGTAAGGATACCTCATTATCAGACCAAATTACAGTGTCGCTAATATTTATCTCCTGCAACTTATTTCTTATATAATTAGCTAATTTGACACCTACATAAATGGCTGTTAATTCCAACTGAGGCAAGGTACGTGATTTAATTGGAGACACTTTAGCCTTAGACATAACAAGAGAAATAACACATTGAAGGTAAGCAACTGCTCCATATGCCAATTTTGAAGCATCACAAAAAATGTGGAGTACATTTTTCCCATTTGGATTGGCCACCTGGCGTGGGAACTCCAACATTGGAATTTTTTCATAATCACCAATTAATTCATCCCACCTGTTAATGAATTCCTCAGGTAGAATTTCATCCCAAGCACATTTAAGTTCCCATGCTTCCTGAATTAATAATTTCCCTCTTATAGTAAGTGGTGACACTAAACCTAGTGGATCAAAACATTTGGAAACTTCACCAAGAAAAACTCTCTTAGTTAATTTATTGGGCATACTGTAATTATTAGGTTTTAA
Organism: Cherax quadricarinatus; assembly: GCF_038502225.1. Classification (NCBI taxonomy): domain Eukaryota; kingdom Metazoa; phylum Arthropoda; class Malacostraca; order Decapoda; family Parastacidae; genus Cherax; species Cherax quadricarinatus. The sequence goes on from NC_091307.1 coordinate 16,414,236, forward strand.
CAAATCTCTCTCAGTATCCCAAGTTAAACCCAATACATTACTACATTTTGGCATTTCATCTCCAGGGAAATCTTTACTTATTTTGTCCTTTAATTTCGACGAATTACTATTCCATTCTCTCAGAGGCATATTTGCACTTTGCATTATTTCATTAGCCTCTCCATAAGTCATTAACAGTTCCTCTTCAGTTGACGTCACACCCAGGAAATTGTCCACATAAAATTGTTTGCTCATTACTTTACTCAATGGACTTTCCATACGTTTAAGGTGTGCATTTATCGTCGCTTGAAGTAGGAACGGACTGGATGTAGCACCAAATAATACGCTCCTAAAGTGAAAGATTATCAGAGGGCTAAGTGGGTCACTAGGATTCTCAGGCCATAAGGAGCGGGTACAATCCCGGTCAGCCTCTTGTAAACCCACTCTTAGGAAAGCTTTACTTATGTCAGCCATAAGGCATAATTTTTCATCCTGAAATTTAGTAAGATATCTCCTAATTTTTCCGTCAACGACGGACCTGTCATCAAACAGTCATTTAAACTAGGTACATTTTTGTTACTTCTGGCACTACAATTAAACACAATCCTCAAAGGAGTGGTCTTAGAATCCTTCTTCACTCCGTGATGTGGCAAATAGTGATCATAAATTTTGGCTTGCTCAGGAGGTACCTCTTCTATAAATTTATTAATTAATTGTTCAGCAATTATATCATTATAGGCAGTTAACAATTCTTGTGTCTTACTCAGTTCGCGGAGCTGAGCCTTTAACTGTCCATATGCCATTCTGTAATTAGTGGGCAATTCTGGATGGTTCAGTCTTCACGGAAGTCGTACCCAGTATTGTCCAGATTCAAATTTTACATCTCTCAGGTATTGCTCCTGAGTAAAAGAATCGTCTGGACTTTCTTCATTTACATTTATTCCAATGCTGTCTAATTCCCACAATTTATGCGCTGGCTCAACACCATCCTCTATGGAAGAATTATACTGGGGTACGATTTCATGAGTAAGACACACAGTTATGGTATTTGTAGTTTCCTCTAGTCATGAATTATTATTACGAGGAATCCTACCATATATTACATGGCCTCCTGCAGTCTTCAAAGGTGACACCACATTTCTTTACCATACCCTTTACAAAGGAGGCATAATAGTCACTACCTATCAAAATATTTATTGGGCCTACAGAATCATCACTTACACCAGAAGGTGCTAAATTTACATTATGTGAAAGTCTTTCTGTAGCTTTACTAAGCCCTACTGTAGATATTTTCTCTGGAAGACTATCTACAATTACTGCATTAACACGTTTTTTCTCATTGCCCAACCTGACAGTTACATAAACAGTGTCGTACAATTGAGCTCTTTTATCTGAGAGAAAACCAGGTAATTTTAAAGTTGTGGGATCTACCATCTGTACTTTCATATCATCAAGAGATTTACGTTTTATGAAAGTACGCTGGGATCCCTGGTCCAATAATGCATTTACATTTTTTGATTTATGCCTTTTATCATCAATTTTTACCTGTAACACAGGTAAGGCTACTTCAGCAAAACCATCATTATTAACATTAGCAGCAATTTTTACATTAGCTACTGTTGTGTCGGGATTGTCAACATTATCATTATTATCAACATTATCATATAGACCTTTACACATGACTATATGGTGTCTTCCTTTGTGACATTGATAACAGTTGTTTAATTTGGCATAACAATCCTTTACATTGTGATTACCTAAACACCTGATACATCTGTCAAGTTCCTCCAATCTTTCAACTTTATCATTCCATGAATTGTATGCACTGCAATTCTTAGAAAAATGAGTACCCTTGCAGAAAAGACAATCTCTCTTTTCTCTGACTGGTTTCTTATTAACTGGGCTACTCTTAGGAGGGTACTTATTCTTCTTACCTTGTGGAGAATCATTATTTCTGATTCCTGCTACTTGATGTGCACCTCTGTAACTCTTTTTAGGAAATGAATTTTGATTATTAACATTGGGATAATTTTTCCCTTTGTGAAACTTGACAGATACCTCGGAGTTATTATGTGTTGCATCTTTAAAATGAGTTAGTTGGCTGGTCTGCAACTGCACAATTAATTCTTGTAGACCTAGTCTTATTTCCTCCAGACCAAAATAACCCTTGTGATATTTGTTTGAGAGCCATTCAAGTATTTTACAGCTTAATTTATTCTGTACCATGGCACTCAATAACCAGTCTGATTCCTTCAGATTATGTTTATTACTTAAAGTTTTGAGAGTGCTCTAAAGTTTAACTCTAAACTGCTGTAAACCTTTGTAAGTGTGATCCGGAGATTTTAAATTAATAATGATATTCACTAGATCCAACCTACTTTGTTCTATATTACCATAAGTGACCTTCAACAAGTCAACTGCTTCTTTGAAAGAATCATCTACATTGGGAAAGGCTTGTATGAGTGTGTGAGCATCTCCTCTTACCTGTCCTTTGATGAAAAATAATTTAGTTACACAGCTGCTTTAAAAATTGACCAAAACTCCTCCCAATTTTCTCCAGGATTAAATACAGGTAAACATAATTCTGGGAGTTTTGGCAAAGAAATCTTATTTGTTGGAGCAGACTGATTAACTGTCTGGTTTACACATTTTAATTTATTCAAAGCCTGACTTTTACAAGAAAGAATCTTTTCTTCTAATTCATAATACTGATTAATCATGAGATCTACTTCAGTCTCATCTACACAGTTTACTAATAAATCTCCTTCATATTTGTTGTAATATAATTTGTATGAATCATATATATTCCCCAAAGCATCTAAATACAATTTTAAATCATCAGTATTCACAGTTTCTTGATTCATTAATTCCAAACATTTATTATATGCCTTGGTTACATGACCTTTTCCAGCTTGCAATGATGCTTTCTTTGCTCTATATTCCATATGTTTGTCTTCTATATTAATTTCCTCATTTTCAGCCATGATACAATGTATTAAATTCGACTTAATTAATAACACTGATTATGTACTAAATTATGCACTTTATAAAGGTAAATAGTACAACTTACCTTTGAATAAATCCTAGCTACACTTGAGCTTTGCAGTTACATGTAAGAAAATTATAATATAAATTTTAAATACACA
>NC_091307.1:16427360-16444860 GCF_038502225.1 Cherax quadricarinatus
TACGCTGAATGTTTTCTAACGAATTTATGTCCATTCTGTAATATGGAGACCAGAATTGAGCTGCATAATCTAGTTGAGGCCTTACTAATGATGTATAAAGCTGCAGTATGACCTCTGGACTTCTGTTGCTTACACTTCTTGATATAAATCCCAGTAATCTATTTGCCTTATTACGTACGCTTAGGCATTGCTGTCTTGAAGATTGAGACACTTATGCAGCATATGGGAATGTGCAAGAAAGGTATAAGATACCGACAATATGAAAGTTAAGACACATGTGCAACATCTGGATATCTTTATTGTAGACGTTTCGCCAACCAGTGGCTTTATCAATACAGATTCTAGGACATAATAGGAAGACAGTAGAACTATATACAAAAGATGAGGTAATCAGTCCCTCGGCCTTGGAGTTAGTGTTCACAGCATCGTGGTGGAGGAGAATCTGGAGCAAATGCAAGAAGACTTGCGGTTATATAGGCGTCAGTGGATAGGGACGGGCAGCAGACGAGGGCAGTCACTGCCCTCGTCTGCTGCGAAACGTAGTCAATAAAGGATCACATTATACTGCATATGTGTTTAAATTTCCTATCAAGTTATGTTCTTCAAGGTGACTTCTGATAATGTCAGCTATAATTGATTCTAATAACTTGCCCACTATAGATGTCAGGCTTATTGGACGGTAATTTGAAGGAGTGGACTTATCCCCTGATTTGAATATAGGAACCACATTAGCCATCTTCCACAACTCTGGCACAACACTGGTAAGGATGGACGCGTTGAATACACTCGTTAATGGCTGACTAAGCTCCATCTTGCATTCCTTAAGTACTCTTGAAAATAACTCATCGGGTCCCGGGGACTTATTTTGTTTCAGTTTGTCTATCTGTTTAATAACCATGTCCCTCGTGACAGTAATATTAGTTAACTTAAATTCATCAGGAACTAAATAATTGTTAATTACTGGAATCTCATTTACATCTTCCTGTGTAAAAACTGACAAAAAATAGTCATTAAATAAGGAACACATTTCCAGTTCATTATCCGTCAGCTGTCCATTCCCAGTTTTCAGAGGTCCTACTTTTTCCTTCACCTTCGTCCTATACACTTGAAAGAACCCCTTTGGATTAGTCTTTGATTCATTAGCAACTCTAATTTCATAATCACGTTTAGCCTTTCTAATCGCCTTTTTTACTTCTCTTTTAAGCTGAACATATTGGTCAGTAAGGTTAACCTCTCCTCTTCTGATGCGCCTATAAATTCCCCTTTTCTCCCCTAATAGATGCTTTAGCCTCCTGTTAACCCATTTGGGATCGTTATTATTAGACCTAATTTCTCTCTGGGGAATGTATATACTCTGGGCACTGTGTACATTATTAAGAAAACAATCATAAAAGCAGATCCCTTCATATTCATAAGTATGATTATCGTCAATAAAATCATTAGCTAGATAACCCCAATCAAGATTAGACAGATGTTCCCTAAGTCCATTATAATCAGCAGAACGAAAATCAGGGATTTTTACTGTATTATCATTATTCCTGCATTCCCAATTAATGCTAAAAGTGATGGATTTGTGATCACTTGCGCCAAGCTCTTCAGTGATCTCCAGATTATTCACGAGTGTTTCCTTATTTGACAAGACTAGGTCTAGCAAATTATTACCCCTGGTAGGCTCAGTTACACTCTGTTTCAGAAAACAGTCCTGAACTGTTTCCATAAAGTCACTGGACTCTAGATTACCTGTCAAAGAATTCCAGTCAATTTGACTAAAGTTAAAGTCCCCTACTATGACTATGTTACTGTGTCCAGAAGCCCTAACAATTTCGTCCCAAAGAAGTCTCCCTCTATCGTGATCCAAGCCTGGGGGTCGGTATATTACACCTAGAATTAGTTTTTCTTGACCCTCCACGAACTCTACCCAAACAGACTCTGTTACTGCTCCATTTATTTTTATACCTGTTTTTATGCAACAATTAATATTTTCTCGAACATACAATGCAACTCCTCCCCCCTTCCCATTACATCTATCCACATTGAACAACTTAAATCCCTGAATATTACACTCAGCAGTCATATCCCGACTCGTTTGATAAGGACCTGCCTCGCATGGGCCAGTAAGCCTTCTGCAGTCGGTATCACCATTATATGGTGATACCGACAAGATGTGGAAAAAGACACTTATTTACAGTTAAGGACATTTATTAAAGGAAACGTTTCGCCACGAGTGGCTTCTTCAGTCCTAATACAGAAAAAACTAAGAAAACATTTATATATATAGTGGCAGGAGTCAGGTGAGGTGAGGTGGTAGTAGTAGTAGTAGTAGTGATGAATGGTTTTGAAAACAGACAAGTTGAAGAATTGAGACACATATGCAGCACACGGGAATCTTTATTGAAGAAACGTTTCGCCACACAGTGGCTTCATCAGTCCAATACAAAGTAGAAATAGGTAAGGAGAGTTGAAGTATGAGGTAATCAGTCCCTCAACCTGGAATCGATGTGTTTAGTCCATCACTCTTGTAGTAGTAGTAATGGAACTAAGGAGGTGAGGCAAGAGAGGGACCTGCTGGCATCAAGTAACACCAGTTCTCAGGATGGGTAATACCCTCTTGCTTAGTAATTTTGAAATACTGTAACTACCGGATTTTTGCTTTATAGTGTTACTGACAGAAATTAGTACAGCTTCAATGCATTTTCTCCGTCTTAAGTCGTCTTCTTTAATAACTAGTTTAGCTTCATTGAATATCATGAGGTGTCCAACATCGTCTCTATGTTGAACACATGCGTTTTTGCGGTCATCATTTCTGCAAGCATTTTTGTGTTCTGCTATTCTAATGTCCAGAGTTCTGGCTGTTTCCCCTACATATACTTTGTCACACCCCCCACATGGTATAGTGTAGATTCCTGCACTTGTGCCAGAATCATGCTTGGGTTTTTGTATCAGGTTCCTAATAGTAGTTGAAGAGCTGGTAGATATTTTAGCCAGTTTTCTGTCAAACATTTTTGAAACATTAGTGGCAACATTGCTGACCGGTAAAACGATGTAACTTGGAGGCTTTTCTTCAATTTGATAGGTGTTGGTCTTGCTGAGGATACGTGTCGCACGTTTCCTGCAGTCACGTATGAAGTGTAGGGGAAAGTGTAGTGAACTAAAAGAGTTGGTGATGTATGTACATTCTTCTTCGAGGAACTGTGGACTGGAAATTCTGTAGGCTCTCAGAAAGAAGCCAATAACTACCCCTCTTTTAGTTCTTGTGTCATGGTGAGAGAAGAAATGTAGAAGATCGTTCTTGTAGGTAGGCTTCCGGTAGACTTTAAAAGAAAGTTTATTTTCCCCTGTGCGTAAGAGAACGTCGAGAAAAGGTAATTGGTTGTCCTTCTCCTCCTCTAGTGTAAATTTAATAGTAGGTTCCAGAGTGTTGATGGTGTTGAGGATGCCCCGTACATCAAGATTTTTGGGTACAATGACCAAAATATCATCTACGTACCGCATCCATGTAACTGAGCGAGGGATGTTACTGAGACTACCTTTCTCTCCTCCTGAAGGCACACAGCTTCAAGAACCGTTCCTCCTTTCTGCAAAACTGCATTGAAGAAATGGTCGCACCTAGATCCACTCCACACCATCTCACGGATTCTAAACATCCCTTCTCTCCTGCTACTTACCACTACCTACGAGAGTGCAAGGAAGATCTATCAGCTTGCTCCAAAGATTATTTCCATAGTGCTCACCTAGCTCTCACTTCCCTTCCCGCTCCTGACAGACGCACCGCCGAACACATCCTAAGCAAAGTTACCACCGCCAACCTACAGCAGAAACTACGGCTCACAAGAAAACTTTCCTCTCTCTGTCAACACAACAAATGGAAATATATTGGTAGAGCTGACATCATCAATAACCTTTCTTCTTATGTTCTCAGTGATACAGAATCCGAAGCACTCAGCTTAGGTCTCAAGTTTGCTACTGGCATACGGAAGCCTAAATGCGAGTTAGACACAGTGATCAAAAACCATTTCTTCGGTGACTCTGAGTTTAACAAAGGTTTCATACAAGGACTTATTGCAGCTGCAGTTTCTGAACCTAGTCGTCCAGTCATTCCTCGTCGCTATATCCAGGCACTCAAAAACTTAGCTATTAATAATGATATCCTCATCATCACAGCAGACAAAGGAGGAGGAGTGGTCATCCTCAACAGTACAGACTACGTTAGTAAGATGCAAGATTTATTAAACGACGCCAACACATACGTTTCCATCCCCGAACATGCATGGAAGAAAGAAACAGATTCTTTTCTCAGTAAGACCCGCAGCATACTCAGGAAATCAGAAGAAGGTAAAAAGCTCTTGCGCCACATCCCTACCAACCCCAAGTCAGCAAGACTTTATGGATTACCAAAGACCCACAAACCAAATGTGCCTATGAGACCCATTACATCTGGAATCGGCAGCGCCCCTCACAGTCTAGCAGGAGTTTTGGCGAAATATTTGTCAAAGCTCCTGGGTACAATCAGTCAGGCTCATCTAAAGCATTCGGGTGACCTCCTTAACCGTATCAGGGATCTCGACATGAGTGATAAGAAGCTTGCAAGTTTTGACGTGACTGCCTTATTCACCAATGTCCCAGTTGATCAAGCCATTGATCTTCTTCGCAGGGTGATTAAAGATGATACAGAGTTACCTGTACCCCGCCAAGATTTTGTGAGCCTTGTCGAACTTTGTGTTCGTTATAACTGTTTTAGGTTTAAGGACAAGAAGTACAAACAACTCTTCGGACTAGCCATGGGATCCCCCCCTTAGTGCAGTTCTTGCCAATTTATATATGGAGGACCTGAAATCAAGAAGGATCCTCAGTAACATCCCTCGCTCAGTTATATGGATGCGGTACGTAGATGATATTTTGGTCATTGTACCCAAAAATCTTGACGTACGGGGCATCCTCAACACCATCAACACTCTGGAATCTACTATTAAATTTACACTAGAGGAGGAGAAGGACAACCAATTACCTTTTCTCGACGTTCTCTTACGCACAGGGGAAAATAAACTTTCTTTTAAAGTCTACCGGAAGCCTACCTACAAGAACGATCTTCTACATTTCTTCTCTCACCATGACACAAGAACTAAAAGAGGGGTAGTTATTGGCTTCTTTCTGAGAGCCTACAGAATTTCCAGTCCACAGTTCCTCGAAGAAGAATGTACATACATCACCAACTCTTTTAGTTCACTGCACTTTCCCCTACACTTCATACGTGACTGCAGGAAACGTGCGACACGTATCCTCAGCAAGACCAACACCTATCAAATTGAAGAAAAGCCTCCAAGTTACATCGTTTTACCGGTCAGCAATGTTGCCACTAATGTTTCAAAAATGTTTGACAGAAAACTGGCTAAAATATCTTCCAGCTCTTCAACTACTATTAGGAACCTGATACAAAAACCCAAGCATGATTCTGGCACAAAGTGCAGGAATCTACACTATACCATGTGGGGGGGTGTGACAAAGTATATGTAGGGGAAACAGCCAGAACTCTGGACATTAGAATAGCAGAACACAAAAATGCTTGCAGAAATGATGACCGCAAAAACGCATGTGTTCAACATAGAGATGATGTTGGACACCTCATGAAATTCAATGAAGCTAAACTAGTTATTAAAGAAGACGACTTAAGACGGAGAAAATGCATTGAAGCTGCACTAATTTCTGTCAGTAACACTATAAAGCAAAAATCCGGTAGTTACAGTATTTCAAAATTACTAAGCAAGAGGGTATTACCCATCCTGAGAACTGGTGTTACTTGATGCCAGCAGGTCCCTCTCTTGCCTCACCTCCTTAGTTCCATTACTACTACTACTAAGACCTCTACCCACGCGTCACCTCACCTGACTCCTGCCACTATATATATAAATGATTTCTTAGTTTTCTCTGTATTAGGACTGAAGAAGCCACTCGTGGCGAAACGTTTCCTTTAATAAATGTCCTGAACTGTACATAAGTGTCTTTTTCCACACATTATGTTCTTACGTTCTTATCCCTGCCTGGCGCAGGAAGAGGTTCCAGCATTCGGAATATGCACTTCTCTCATCTTTCTCTTTCTTCATCTCCTTCAGCATGTTTGCCTTAAATCCGTGCTGGTGATCTTTCATACTGTCCGTGCTCTCCGGAAGAGCTAATGAGTTTTTTTTTTTACTTTCATCTCCATTATCTAATTACTCGGTCACGCTTTCAAAACTGGGACTACGTGTGTGAGCGTGTGTTCCTTACTTTAAATATTTATCGAAGCAGATTTAATTCGGAGTCATTTACAAGAGCTAAACCATATTGGACTTTATTTAATTAACTGAGGTTTATTGAGCTCTCGAAAAATCTTTAACCTCCTGCCTGCGTCTCCTGGAAGGTTTCCTTACTTAGGATAAGGTTTCTTCCGTGGTGAACGTTAATGAATAATTGAGTTCAGTCTTTCTTGCTGACTCTTGTATTTTTCCCTCTCATCCAACCAACTGCTTCTGGTGTAGCTTGCTCATCCGCCAGCTGCGTCTGCTGTTGCTTGCTTATCAGGCTGCTGTTTCTGTCGTAGCTCGCTAACCTGGCATTTATTTCTTGTACAGCTTGCTCATGAGGCCGCTGTTTCTACTGCAGCTTGCTCATCAGGCCGCTGTTTCTGCTGCAGCTTGCTCATCCGGCAGCTGTTACTGGCATAGCCGGTTGCTGCTATTCGTGTAACTAACTCGCTTGGTCGTATTAATTAATTCCTGCTTGATTCCCTTCCTCCTCTGGTAGATTAGGACTTCATCTGTATAATTAGTAAATTTTCTTACTTTTAAGCATCTCCTTCCTCAACTTGCGTAGTTCATGTCGCCTGTATAGCGAACATAGAGCGCAGTGCCTACATATTCACTAGAGAACTGATCGCCTCCGAAAAGAGGTAACTGTGATAACCACTCAACTACGCCAAGTGGTTATCACAATTGCCACAACATTCGCTATCACATTGTATTATTGCTACCACTCAGCTACGTTCAGTGGTGGCAATACCCATGTATGTATGAATACACACACACACATACATAGGTAATCACTCACACAGATGAATATTCACACGTACCCACTTACGTGGGGTGAGTCTTTGATCCATGCCCCGTCTTTCAGTTACTCATGATCGCACTAACTTCCCCTGAAAATGAAGAAGTATTTTCAGATATCTGCTGACAAGGGTGAAATGCTGATGGCAACAGTGGGGGGGGGGGGAGGGAGGGGGGGAAGAACAAGCTGTTTCCGGGACAACGTTTCGCTCTGTGCAAAACTACTCAGAGCGAAACGTTGTTACAATAACAACTTGTTCTGCAACATTTGACCGTGAACAACCATCATAATTACATCCTCCTTTTTCTCTTTACTGTCGCAGCCCCTTGCTTCTCTCTCTCTCTCTCTCTCTCTCTCTCTCTGCTTATCCATCTCCTTCGCCCTGCTGAATTTTACAACCACTGAGTTTTCCCTTTACTCTTTCTCTTATCTGCCTCTCCTGTCTTACCAGGATCTGTTGGCTGATGGAAGATCTTCCCTTATATCTCTTATCTCCCTAACAATGCATCGTCCTTGTTCGAGAGAGAGAGAGAGAGAGAGAGAGAGAGAGAGAGAGAGACCGAGAGAGAGAGAGAGAGAGAAAGAGAGACGGATACATCACTATCCTTGGGAAGGACCTGAGGGGCTGTTGAGGGAGCTGTGCTACGGGGCCAAACTAAACTGATTTTCCACTTGGCTGTGGTGCCTTGAAACGAGGGACTGGGCCCACGTAATTGTGTTCTGGCTCGGCTCTCCAGTGATCTGCTTCAGGGAAGACGCTCTGATTTCCCCTTTACATTCTTTGAAGAACGATTATACCCGGTATACAGATCTTCAGCAATACATAATACTGCATGATTTTATTTATTTTTGTTATCAAAATAAAAGCGAAGAAATAATGAGGTGTATAATGAACCACTAAAAATTGATGTGTGCGTAACTGTCTTAGATCGGGGATACCATTGTAAATTAAGCGAAATTTTGACAATGTTGACATAACAATGCTCTTCGCCCTCGGTCGAGGAACCGGGGTAAATTACCCCAAATGGGAGTAATAATGAAAATCTCGGGGGTAATGAAGGCTAAATTAACAAATCTATAAAAGTACACAAAAAATTATTATTTAATAAGCGAGACAAATTCTGAAAATTATATTTTCTCGAACAAATTTTTTTTTTTAGGTTTCTCCAAAAACCTGAAGTGAAAATGTTTTCAATGAAATTCTTTAGTTCCCTAATGAGATTTTTATTAAATTTATCTGTTACTATATTTTATTTCATGTAGTTTACTTTTTATTTATTTTTTTGTTAATTTTCTGCTGTATTTATAAAATTCCTTTATCACGTACAATACATACTCTTCATCTTGTATGACTGTATTCTCCATACAAATGGACTCAATAAAATATTTTAAATTGGAATGTTCCTTGTGTTTTCCATATTCTATAAACTTTCAAGCCTAGTGGGGAATTTCGCTGTACACAAATTTGTTTTCGGGTCATTCGTGCCCAAGACAGTCCGCCGACCTCTGCTCTACGCAGGCAAACGTTACATTAGCGATGAGGAATTATTTCCAGATTTTAAGAATGTTTAACTAATATCCATTTGGACAGATCAAGAACCTGTGCAAACTGGATAAACTGAATTAGCCCATTCGTAATTTTTCTGTTGAGTCGCTCTCAATCAGTAAGAGCTTACACAGAATTCAAAGGCGGAAGGATTTTCTCGAGGGAAATTCTTGTCGGGTCAATATGATAAAAGGTCTCACGAAGAGGGGGAGTTTGTTCATCAGTAATGGTCGAGCCTTTTAGCCTGTCGAAACCGGAGTATTGGTGGAGCACCAGTGTTGGTGGGGCGCCAGTGTTGGTGGGGCGCCAGTGTTGGTGGGGCGCCAGTGTTGGAGGGGTACCAGTGTTGGTGGGGCGCCAGTGTTGGTGGGGTTACAGTGTTAGTGGGGCATCAGTATTGATGCGAGTACAAGTGCTGGTGATGTGAGCACCAGTGTTGGTGATGTGAGTATCAGTGTTGATGTGAGCATCAGTGTTGATGTGAGCACCAGCGTTGATGTGAGCACCAGTGCTGGTGATGTGGGTACCAGTGTTAATGTGATCACCAGTATTGGTGATGTACCAGTATTGATATGAGCACCAGTGTTGGTGATGTGAGTAGCAGTGATGATGTTAGTACCAGTATTGGCGATGTGAGTACCAGTGTTGGTGATGTAAGCACGAATGTTGGTGATGTGAGCACCAATGTTGGTGATGTGAGCAATAATGTTGGTGATGTGAGCACCAATGTTGGTGATGTGAGCACTAATGTTGGTGATGTGAGCACTAATGTTGGTGATGTGAGCACTAATGTTGGTGATGTGAGCACCAATGTTGGTAATGTGAGCACTAATGTTGGTGATGTGAGAACCAATGTTGTTGATGCGAGTACCAGAATTGGTGACATGAGTACCAGGGTTGGTACAAAGCTCGCCAGGGTTGGTACAAAGCTCGCCAGGGTTGGTGGAAGAAAGGGGACGTAGGGAGTAAATATTCGTCAGCTGTCTTACAGAGCTCCACTGTACAGTGGTATTATTCGTGAACGTGACTGAGAAAGCCATCCAAAAATTGAACAGCGCATGAGAAGGCTTCCGTAGAACCTGCTAACCAATCTTCGTAACACTTATTTCTTTTCAATCGCGTTAACGAAAAACTGCAATAAGCAGAAGAGTTTACAATCGAACTGCCCGTATTAACCTCATTAATCTATAATACAAGGAAGCAACAACATCAGCTTCGGAGTTCCAAGTTTTGAAGATTGTGAGCTGCCTACCCATGAGTTTGGGAATGAGTTCATCACAAAGAGAATAACAGAGTAGAGGCTAATGAAACATGAGTTTGTGAGGCCAGCAGTGAGAGACGCATCTGGATATCTATATTCGAAAGAAGTAAAATACCCCCCAAACACACACACACACACACACACACACACGCACACACACACACGCACACACACACACGCACACATATGCACACACATGCACACACACACACATGCACACACACGCACACACACACACGCACACACACACACACACACACACACACACACACACACGCACACACACACACACATACATACACATACACATACATACACACACACATACATACACACACACACACATACACACACACACATACACACACACACGCACACATACACACACACACATACACACGCACACACACACACTACATACACACACACATGCATACATACGCACACACACACACACACACATACACACATAAATACACACACACACGCACACACACACATACACACACACATACACACACACAAGGGATCTGGACAGGCTGCAGACCTGGTCCAGCAATTGGCTCCTGGAGTTCAATCCCACCAAGTGCAAAGTCATGAAGATTGGGGAAGGGCAAAGAAGGCCGCAGACGGAGTACAGTCTAGGGGGTCAGAGACTACAAACCTCACTCAAGGAAAAAGATCTTGGGGTGAGTATAACACCAGGCACATCTCCTGAAGCGCACATCAACCAAATAACTGCTGCAGCATATGGGCGCCTAGCAAACCTCAGAACAGCATTCCGACATCTTAATAAGGAATCGTTCAGGACCCTGTACACCGTATACGTTAGGCCCATATTGGAGTATGCGGCACCAGTTTGGAACCCACACCTAGCCAAGCACGTAAAGAAACTAGAGAAAGTGCAAAGGTTTGCAACAAGACTAGTCCCAGAGCTAAGAGGTATGTCCTACGAGGAGAGGTTAAGGGAAATCAACCTGACGACACTGGAGGACAGGAGAGATAGGGGGGACATGATAACGACATACAAAATACTGAGAGGAATTGACAAGGTGGACAAAGACAGGATGTTCCAGAGATTGGACACAGTAACAAGGGGACACAGTTGGAAGCTGAAGACACAGATGAATCACAGGGATGTTAGGAAATATTTCTTCAGCCACAGAGTAGTCAGTAAGTGGAATAGTTTGGGAAGCGATGTAGTGGAGGCAGGATCCATACATAGCTTTAAGCAGAGGTATGATAAAGCTCACGGCTCAGGGAGAGTGACCTAGTAGCGATCAGTGAAGAGGCGGGGCCAGGAGCTCGGACTCGACCCCCGCAACCTCAACTAGGTGAGTACACACACACATACATACACACACACATACATACATACACACACATAAATACACACACACACACACATACACACACACACATACACACACACACATACACACACACACACACACGCACACACACACACACACACACACACACACACACACACACTCACGATAAAACGCTCGTCGCAGATCTTGGGTAATGAATGCAGCTTCCAGTTCCCCCAGGTATAAATAAATGAAAAATGAGAGCAAAGGAGATGAATGAATAACTGATGATGATTCTGGGAATTTAGAAGGGGAGTAGGAAGGGGAAGGAGTTGAGGAGAGACGCAATCAGAAATGACGGCGGGAGAGGGATGTGTGTGTGTGTGATCCTTCAAGAGGGATGTGGCCTGGGTGGTGGTGGTGAAGGGCTCTTGATCAGGGGAATTGGAGATTCACGCTTCACCCTCGGATCAAAACTTCTTGCTAGTGGGTTCTGGTTTGTGAAGGACCTGTCTAGTATAGACCAGTAGGTTTGATGTGCACGGTATTTATTACTAACCATACCCCCGGCCGGGATTGAACCCGCGGTCATAGAGTCTCAAAACTCCAGCCCGTCGCGTTAGCCACTAGACCAGGTAGCCACAATAAGATTCATCCAACTAGGTATATTTCTACACCATAGGAAGGTTAGCACAGGCACCACTGTGACCACAAATGCAAGTTTTTACAGACGAATCTCCAGCTAGCGTGGCCGTGACGAACTCTAGCTCAAGTCCCTTCACTGAGTTATTTATTACTATATAATAATAATAATAATAATAATAATAATAATAATAATAATAATAATAATAATAATAATAATGATAATGTAATTTGGGGAGGGAAGAAGTTACCAAGAATACATGAAAGGAGAGACCTACTCAACCTTAACCTTGTCAAACCCTGTGTTAAAAAAAAAAAAAAAAAAAAAAAAATCTGACCAAGTGTAACACATGATGGATGCCACAGACTGGCCAGGAAGATTTATGATTGTGTAGTCCATCGGTGGAGTCAGCCTGGAGGGAGGGAGGGAGGGAGGGTGGTAGGGAGTGAGGGAGGGAGTGAGGGAGGGAGGGAGGAAGGAAGACGGACCCAGCAAAGACGAATCGGGTCGGTCACGGAGAGAGACGCTGAAAGGGGGGTGGAAATATGCACCAGCAGACGATAAAAATGCCAGGAGGGTGATTGAATGTGAGCAGCCGGTGCCAGCGGCTCGTGGGGAAGTGGTGATCATTCTACAGTTAGTGAGTGAGAGGGTAAATAGAGTCTTCGTGTTGGGTATTGAGAAGTTATAGCACGTAATGTAATCCTATGGCATAAGATTGACGAGTAATTTATACTTCTTTTGTGGCATCTGTTGTTGTTGTTTTGGCGTCGGATGAATAGACCAGACGTAGGTTACCTCAGCTTTTGATTTCCCTTCAACCACAATACATCTATAGCAACTTCAAGGAGAAGGGAAAGACCTCATAGACGTCTCAGCTGTGCGTGCGTTACTCTCAACGTAACATCCTTAGGGAAAGCCTAGCCTTCGAGATAACTGTTTCAAAAACAAAGTACCAAATTGTGAAGAGGTCATGTGGTCTTGATGCCGAGGATCCAACATGGACCGTTCAGATGTAACAAGTGGTGCGGTAAAATTTCGAAACAGTGTTCCAGTTAATTAGAAAGCTAACCTTGTGTGCTAGCAGTCGTCAAAAGCATTTGGCCTGTTTTGTATGTTAGTTATCAACTGACAAAGTGGGAATATGTGTGTGTGTGTGTGTGTGTGTGTGTGCGTGTGTGTGTGAATGCACAAGTGCGCGAGTCTTTGCTTGAATGTTAAATTTGCTGAAGGTAACCTGATATTTGCATCGCAATAAGAGCAACAAAAAACTATAACAACAACAACAACAACATAAGCAGCATCAAGAAAAGCCCCAGCAAGAAATTTCCTAGCAAGAAAAGCCCCAACAAAAAAGGCCACAGGAGTTGACTGCTCCTACACACTTCATTCTTGAGATCCACACAAACACAGGCAACTACTGATACACTTAAATATTGCCCAAACTCGTCAGCCAAATATCAAATGGCAAACTTGATATAACTTAAACTCTTGTCACCCAAGTTAGGATATGAGGGTGTGACAAATGCTATGTTATCCCCCGACCCCTCCAGCCCCATCTCGCCAAAGTTCAGCAAGACACAAGTTTAAGCGTAAATATTAAAATGATATGAGAAACTCCAGTAGAGTCTGAGTGAGTCTCTCTGGGTACGCTCTGCCAGATGTTTCTTTATTGAACGCTCGAGGGAAGAATTACCAGGAGATAACTCTGTCTAACTACTACAGGAGGTTACGCTAGGCTCGACACAGCAGTAGAAATTGGGAAGCCGTAAAATCTCTCTCTCTCTCTCTCTCTCTCTCTCTCTCTCTCTCTCTCTCTCTCTCTCTATATATATATATATATATCTATATATATATATATATATATATATATATATATATATATATATATATATATATATATATATATATATATATATATATATATATCTGCTTGAGGGTATTAATCTAGATTTATTTAATTTTTTTTTATTCCCATACAACTTTGGGGAAGTAATATGATATTCACATCGCTCACAGGAAATTCTAACGTCCTAAACTTACATTATCTGCGCAACTTCGGAGAAAAGTACCTTAATTCTGAACAAGGAATGAGGCTTTGTTATTAGTAATTACCTCGTAACGAGACTTTTCCATTAGAAATTACTGCCTAATGAGGCTTTCTTCTCTAAAGTTTACATAATTGCTGATACTTATAATTTTCCAATTTCTTTCTTTATTTTTCCCCTTTCCTGTCTCTTTCCAAAAAAAAAAAAAAAAAAAAAAAAAAAAGAAAAGAAAAGTAGTAGAGGAGCATCCAAACAAGTGAAAACACAGGACCAAACACCTGGAGAGGTGCTGGCGGTTGGTAGTAGCGGCCTGGAACGTGAACGTGCGAACTGCCTCATGTTTTTACCCCTAGATTCTCTCCGGACATTTTCAGACAAGAAAGACCAGTGAGAAGAAAGTTGGACTCTTCACTAATGCATTTTTATTATCTTTGAAGTAGTTTCCAGGAGATTTACGAGTACGTAGAGAGTACGTGAATATATTTGCTCATACGAGGAACCTTCTTGATGCTACAATTCACTAATATATTCGTATCGATGGTATTATATACCGGCAAGTATGTTAATTGAGACGCAATATGCGGTTTATGGCACTTTTATTGAGAAGACGTTTCATGCACCAGTGACTTATCAGATCTTTGCCATAAATCGAATATTGTGTCTTATTAAGTATAAAATGAACAATACCGTGACTGGAACAATACACAAATAACCCGCACATAGGAGAGAAAAACTTATGAAGACGTTTCGGTCCGATTTGGACCATTTATAAGTCACTTGTAAATGGTCCAAGAATGACCGAAACGTTGTCATAAGCTTCTCTCTCCTATGTGCGAGTTATTTGTGTATTGTGTCTTATTAACACATAATAAAGAAAATTCAGGAAGAGTAGAGAAATCCTGATTTTTGCAAGCGCCGAGTGCGTTAACATTCTCCCTGGCCATTGCAGTTCGTTAAGCTCTTTGTTATTGGGTGAACGCTAAACAAATTGACGATCCTCAGTCAGCTGAAAGGACAGTGGCAAGAGCCATCTAGTAGTAATCGACGACCCTATTTGGTGTGGTCAAGAATGAGTGCCAGAACAATCTGGCTTCTCAGATTGTTCTCTCAAGCCGGCAGACAGTTCACATCATTGGCTGCCTCTTGCTTGCGTGTGCTCACTGTTGTAGTTGAGTACGTACTCACTATTTATCACTGTATTATAAACCTCTGTTAACATATGTACTGGCTTGTGATTGACTGGCCCCAGACCGGGCCGCGGGGGCGTTGACCCCTGGAACTCTCTCCAGGTAAACTCCAGGTAAACACTGTATATATACATACACATACATTCTGGTGAAGGAATCATGTTGAATTATAAGTTCTTACTGAATATACTTTATTTCCAGTTTTCGTATGACTTGCTACGCCATTTTGTAGCACAGCTCAGCACTACAGACGGCTATAAAAATACTTTGATTCGTGAAACTGATGCTGATGACATAGACTTTATGTATGAAATTAGACCTGCCATCCTGTGCCTCCCATTTCATAGGAACTGCAATAACTTTTACGGGTTTAACGCTTTACCATAAATATAATAATAGTAAAATTTTCTGTAATGAGTCTCAAGAGGAAGCCCGAGTGACTCATTAAGCTCCTAGCATGGCGGAGGCTCGATACTCCGTCTACTGAGCGCGAGAAACACACACTGCTTAACTGCACTCATTTAGTTATCGAAGACAGAGACTGCCTGTCACGTGGAGTCAGACCACGTGAGAGGCAGGGAAGAAACAAAGGCTCAGTTTGGACAAAAGTGAATGAATTATATAGTTTTGAACCATTTTATAATAATAATAATAATAATAATAATAATAACAATAATAATAATAATAATAATAATAATAATAGTTTACTCATTATTTTTGCTTATGAATTTGGTCATTTGCCAAGTTAAAGTAATATTTGTTGAGCTTCCTTGTCCAGAGAGAAGAAACTACGTGATGATGCGCCACGAAGACTCTTGCTAGGATCCTTACTCTCTTATGTCGAATATATTAATTACTCGTGTTGGTTGTTGTTATTGTATATATATATATATATATATATATATATATATATATATATATATATATATATATATATATATATATATATGTGTGTGTGTGTGTGTGTGTATGTGTATATGTGTGTGTGTGTGTGTATGTGTGTGTGTGTGTGTGTGTGTGTGTGTGTGTGTACGTTAAGATCCCTAGAGCTGGAGACAGAAAGATGTGCAGCTCTTCCTGTCGTCTTCACCATAACATTAAGTAACCCCAGTATTACGTTTATGTTACTTACAGTTTAGAGCTTCCCGGCAAAGGTTTCCCTGGAAAACGATGATTTAAAACGAAAAATAAAGTGTACAGGTATAAATACGTGTGTAAGGGAAACAGGAAAAAGGTTTACGATATACTCGGTTAAAGCAATTTAAGTTTGTCAGCGGAGTTTTCGGAACAATTTGAAGAAAATACTGATTGATGTTTAGTGAAATTCTTTAAGTGGGAGCTGTGTGGGGAGGAGGTGAGTGAAGGACGGCACAACTACATGTTGTCACACACACACACACACACACACACACACACACACACACACACACACACACACACGCAAGAGATTAGTGCAGAAGTTAGAGGATCAGGCGCGTATAACAGGAAGGGCACTGCAATGGATAAGAGAATACCTGACAGGAACGCAACAACGAGTCATGGTACGTGATGAGGTATCACAGTGGGCACCTGTGATGAGCGGGGTCCCACAGGGGTCGGTCCTAGGACCAGTGCTATTTTTGGTATATGTGAACGACATGATGGAAGGGATAGACTCAGAAGTGTCCCTGTTTGCAGATGATGTGAAGTTAATGAGGAGAATTAAATCAGATGAGGATCAGGCAGGACTTCAAAGAGACCTGGACAGACTGGACACCTGGTCCAGCAAATGCAAAGTCATGAAGATCGGGGAAGGGTACAGAAGACCGCAGACGGAGTATAGGCTAGGTGGACAAAGACTGCAAACCTCGCTCAAGGAGAAAGATCTTGGGATGAGCATGTCTCCGGAAGCACACATTAACCAGATAACTGCTGCAGCATATGGGCGCCTGGTAAACCTGAGAACAGTGTTCCGATACCTTAGTAAGGAATCGTTCAAGACGCTGTACACCGTGTACGTCAGGCCCTTACTGGAGTATGCAGCACCTGTTTGGAACCCACACTTGATCAAGCACGTCAAGAAATTAGAGAAAGTGCAAAGGTTTGCGACAAGGTTAGTTCCAGAGCTACGGGGAATGTCCTATGAAGAAAGGTTAAGGGAAATCGGACTGACGACACTGGAGGACAGGAGGGTTAGGGGAGACATTGTAACGACATACAAAATACTGCGTTTAATAGAAAAGGTGGACAGAGACAGGTTGTTCCGAAGAGGGGACACAGAAACAAGGGGTCACAGTTGGAAGTTGAAGACCCAGATGAGTCAAAGGGATGTCAGGAAGTATGTCTTCAGTCACAGAATAATCAGGAAGTGGAATACCCTAGCAAGTGAGGTAGTGAAGGCAGGAGCCATACATAGCTTTAAGATGAGGTATGATAAAGCTCA
>NC_091307.1:16447360-16492360 GCF_038502225.1 Cherax quadricarinatus
GAAACTGAGAAACATACAGAGGAGCTCTGAGACGTAAGACACTGAGAAACATACAGAGGAGCTCTGAGACGTAAGAAACTGAGAAACATACAGAGGAGCTCTGAGACGTAAGAAACTGAGAAACATACAGAGGAGCTCTGAGACGTAAGAAACTTAGAAACATACAGAGGAGCTCTGAGACGTAAGAAACTGAGAAACATACAGAGGAGCTCTGAGACGTAAGAAACTGAGAAACATACAGAGAGGAGCTCTGAGACGTAAGAAACTGAGAAACATACAGAGGAGCTCTGAGACGTAAGACACTGAGAAACATACAGAGGAGCTCTGAGACGTAAGAAACTGAGAAACATACAGAGGAACTCTGAGACGTAAGACACTGAGAAACATACAGAGGACCTCTGAGACGTAAGAAACTGAGAAACATACAGAGGACCTCTGAGACGTAAGAAACTGAGAAACATACAGAGGAGCTCTGAGACGTAAGACACTGAGAAACATACAGAGGAGCTCTGAGACGTAAGACACTGAGAAACATACAGAGGAGCTCTGAGACGTAAGAAACTGAGAAACATACAGAGGAGCTCTGAGACGTAAGAAACTGAGAAACATACAGAGGAGCTCTGAGACGTAAGAAACTGAGAAACATACAGAGGAGCTCTGAGACGTAAGAAACTGAGAAACATACAGAGAGGAGCTCTGAGACGTAAGAAACTGAGAAACATACAGAGGAGCTCTGAGACGTAAGACACTGAGAAACATACAGAGGAGCTCTGAGACGTAAGAAACTGAGAAACATACAGAGGAGCTCTGAGACGTAAGACACTGAGAAACATACAGAGGACCTCTGAGACGTAAGAAACTGAGAAACATACAGAGGACCTCTGAGACGTAAGAAACTGAGAAACATACAGAGGAGCTCTGAGACGTAAGAAACTGAGAAAAATACGAAGGAGCTCTGAGACGTAAGAAACTGAGAAACATACAGAGGACCTCTGAGACGTAAGAAACTGAGAAACATACAGAGGAGCTCTGAGACGTAAGAAACTGAGAAATATACAAAGGAGCTCTGAGACGTAAGAAACTGAGAAACATACAGGGAAGTTCCGTGATACACAGGAAACTCAACTTCTACCAAATGCATTTTTACAGGTGACGCTCTCCTTGTTTGGTACACGCTAATGAACACGTACACAGGTATCCACCTGGAGGGCATTCCGGGGATCAACGCCCCCGCGGCCCGGTCCACGACCAGGCTTCCCGGTGGATTAGGGCCTGATCAACGAGGCTGTTACTGCTGGCCGCACGCAATCCAGCGTACGAACCACAGCCCGGCTGATCCGGCACCGTCTTTAGGTATCTGTCGAGCTCCCTCTTGAAGACAACCAGGGGTCTTCCCGTAATGCCCCTTATTGCTGGTGGGAGGCTGTTGAACAGTCTTGGGCTCCGGACATTTATTGCGTTTTCTCTTAGTGTACCTGTGACGCCCCTACTTTTCAGGGGGTATGTTGCATCGCCTGCCAAGTCTTTTGCTTTCGTAGGGAGTGATTGCTGTGTGCATATTAGGAACCAGTCCCTCCAGAATCTTCCAGGTGTAGATTATGATATATCTCTCTCGCCTGCGCTCTAGTGAGTACAAGTCAAGTGCTTCCAGGCGCTCCCAGTAGTTAAGGTGTTTGATGGAACTTATACGTGCAGTAAAGGTTCTCTGTACATTCTCTAGTTCTGTATTTTCACCTGCCTTGAATGGGGATGTTAATGTACAGCAGTATTCCAGCCTAGAGAGAATAAGTGATTTAAAAAGGGGTGAGCATCTCTTGTCTTGAATGTTCTCATTATCCATGATATCAGTTTCCTAGCAGATGTGATAGTGACATTGTTGTGGTTCTTGAAGGTGAGGTCTTCGGACATTACCACACCCAGGTCCTTCACATTACTTTTCCGCTCTATCGTGTGATTGGAGTTTGTAGTATACTCAGTTCTAGTTATTATTTCCTCCAGTTTTCCATAACGGAGTAGTTGGAATTTGTCTTCAATGAACATCATATTGTTCTCTGTTGCCCATTGGAAAACTTGGTTTATATCTTCTTGGAACTTTGCCGTGTCCTCCTCAATGGATGACACTCTCATGCAGATCCTAGTATCGTCTGCAAAAGATGATACAGTGCTGTGGTTTACATCTCTGTCTATGTCTGATATGAGAATAAGAAACAGGATAGGTGCGAGTATTGTGCCTTGTGGGACAGAGCTCTTCACTATGGCAACATCTGATTTAACTCTGCTTACCACTACTCTTTGTGTGCGATTGGTTAGAAAGTTGAAGATCCATCTGCCTACTTTGCCGGTTATCCCTTTAGCACGCATTTTGTGTGCTATTACACCATGGTCGCACTTGTCAAAGGCTTTTGCAAAGTCTGTGTATACTACATCTGCATTCTGTTTGTTTTCCAGTGCATCTAGGAAAATATCATAGCGGTGTAGCAGTTGCGAGAGGCAGGAGCGACCTGCTCTGAAACCATATTGCCCTGGGTTGTGCAATTTTTGGGAGTCCAAGTGGTTTGCTATCCTGCTTCTTAGAACTCTCAAAAATTTTTATGATGTGGGACGTTAAAGCTATTGGTCTATAGTTCTTAGCTACTGCTTTGCTGCCACCTTTATGGAGTGGGGCTATATCTGTCGCTTTTAGTGACTGTGGAATCTCGCCTGTGTCTAAGCTCCTTCTCCATAGCATACTTAGGGCCCGTGAGAGGGGTTTCTTGCAGTTTTTAATGATCACCGAGTTCTACGAGTCTGGGTCTGGGGCTGAGTGCATAGGCATGTCGTCGGTGGATTTCTCGAAGTCTAGTGGAGTTAGGGTTATGCCATAAATCTGGCCTACATTGGCAGCGTTTTGAGACTCATTCATGAAAATATTGTTTGGATTGTCTATCTGGTTAGTGACTCGCTGAACACTGAGTCATACTGCGATTTCAGTATCTCGCTCATTTCTTTGTTGTCGTCTGTGTAGGATCCGTCTTGTCTGAGCAGGGTCCCTATACTATAAGTGGTTTTTGACTTGTTTTTGGCATATGAAAAGTAATATTTCGAATTTCTTTCAATTTCATTAATCGCTTTTAGCTCGTCTTGTCTCTCCTGGATCCTGTATGAGTCCTTTAACTTTAGCTCAATATTTTCCGCTTCCCTGGTTAGCACTTCCTTCCGTGTATCAGATAATTTGGCATTCTTGAGGAGCTCAATGATTCTTCGTCTTTTTCTGTAGAGGGAGCGTCTCTCTCTCTCTCTCTCTCTCTAGTTTACTTCTTCTTTTCTTTTGTCTTATAGGAATATACCTTGAACATACTTCAGCTACCAGGAGGGTGATCTTTTCGAGGCATTGGTTAGGGTCCATGTAATTTAAGATATCCTCCCAGCATGTTTCATTTAGGGCATAGTTTACCTGAACCCAGATGATGTTCTTGTTGTTGAAGTTGAATTTGGTAAAGGTACCCTCATCTTGCGGATCAGGACTCCTGTGCATGCAAGTCTGGACTTCGATTAGATTGTTTTTGATATTGTTATATTCCTTACCAGGTCCTCATTATTTATGAAAATAAGGTCCAGTGTGTTCTCCAGTCTTGTTGGCTCCACTATCTGCTGACTTAGGGTGTGTTTGTTGCAGAAATTCAGCAGCTCCTGTGTGTGTGACTTTTCATCTGAGCTGCCTCCAGGGATTATTTCTGCTACAACATTATTTACTATATTCTTCCATTTTGTGTCTCTTAGACTGAATTCACCAAGCAGCAAAATGTTTGGGGATGGGGCCGGAAAGTTATCCAGACAGGAGTCAATTTTTGATAGTTGTTCTTTGAACTGTTGGGAAGTTGCATCCGGTGGCTTTTATACAAGTACAATGATTAAGTTTTGGTTCTCGATTTTTATTGTCAGAACTTCAACTACATCATTTGTGGTGTTCAGTATCTCTGTGCAAATGAGCGACTCTTTGACATACAGGCCAACCCCCCTTGTTGCCTGTTTTTTCTGTCGCATCTGAAAAGGTTGTATCCAGGTATCCATATTTCACTGTCAAAGTAATCTTTTGCGTGGGTCTCTGTGAAGGCTGCAAACAGTGAATTTGACTCCTCTAGAAGTCCACTAATGAAAGGTATTTTGTTGTTTGTGGATGGCTTAAGGCCCTGTATATTAGCAAATATAAATGAGGTTGTGTTGCATGTTTGTTGGGGGGATTTTATTATTGGCATCAGTAGTTGTGAGCCCGGAGGTGCCACTGGCTGTGCCTCCAGTCCAACAAGGCTCCAAGGTGGTGGACTATTTTGGTTATCTCTTTCCATTTTCTTTCTTCGTTTCCTACCACTAAAAATTCACTTGGGGTGTTGTCATAGCTACCATAACTACTATGATGTGTTGTACGGGGTGTGTGCCTCCTGGTCCCTTTTAAATGGTATGAAGTGAAATTGGTATTGCAACATTGTTTTTCAAGGACTGAAGACTGACACATCTCCGGGTGGAAGTATTTGCAAGAGGTAGAATGACACACTCCATGAGACAGGAGGTCACGGCATTTTTTGGGATGCTCAAAGTTGCATGCCCCATTCGTTTTCCCTGATATTCTGTGTTTACAGATGCCCCAAACATAGAATTTGCACCATTTTGATTTTGGCTTGGTACAATTCGTGCTGGATGCATTCCTAATCTTGTCAGGCCCTACACAAGGATAGCAGTAGTAGTAACTGAGTGAACATTCAGGTACGCAAAGTACTTAACAAGGACAGTAGAAATGAAAACAAAGGTGCCTCAGGATAGTTATAGCACTAATGAACCAACAAACAGTACACAAGGACAGCAGAACTAACCGTACAAACAAGAACAGTAGAACCGAACACGCAGATGCCCCAGGATAGTACTCAGTGAACCCAAGGATATCAAGGCTAGTATAACAACATCCTCACCACCACCACAACAACAGACGAACATGAGAGAGACACAGACAAGCACAACTTAGATCTGAATCACCAGAGTAGGACTGAACTTTAAGAAATAATGGCATTGCATGAGGACAAAATGTTTACGCTGATACACAAAAGAAGAATCCCATTATAAATATTCTACGAGCCTGGGAATGTTAATGTGCTTAATTTAAACACTGGTGGGAGGGAGCGGGAATGGTTGAGGTGGTTTGAAGGGGTGCCGCTCCCATGAGACCTCCCCACTTAATGTCGCAACACTATACTGTATCATTTTAATTGTATTTTTGGCCACACAATAAGTTGTATTATTTTTTTGTTCAAACACAGTCTGTTGGCAATTGTTTGTTGCAGTAAAATTTGAATTCTCTTCATTGTTTGCACTGCACTATGGATGTAGCTTTTATTGATTCAACATATCCATATTTACCCCAGTAATGTCTGATAATGGTAAAAACTCTGCTGTCGGTGCCATTATGTAGTAATCTTAGTGATAATTGTATCACTGTTGTTAATACTATCGTCTGATAATCGTAGGGGGGAAATTATACTGCCAGTTTCGTTTGATACTTGAAGGGAAAATAATATACTACTGATGCTAATGATGTCATTAATGTTTGATAATTATGATGACAGCAATTATATTGCGTCACGTACGTGAAATATATCGAGATAATGTTTTGAGATGTAAAAATAATACTCATGGAAGTGTATATGAAAGGAAAATAATTATTACAGTGTGTGTAAATAGAATAACAGTGAATTACATTTTAGATTGCAGTTAGGTTGTGTGGTGTATTTTGAGAGAGAGAGACGGGCAGAAAGCAGCAACTTCACTCTGGCTGTACCCTTCTCCAGAACATCACTCCATGTGAGATCATACATACCCAGGATGACTCGAGTATGGAACACATTCGTACAGCATAATGATGTCAACGAGATAAAGTCAGTTGATCCAACTTCATCCTGTTCCCTACTTGTATGTCTCATAACAATAAAAATGCTTTCAAATGAGCTGATGTAGGTAACAGCTCTTAGCTTGTCAATAAATTTAGGAATCCTTAATCTGTAAATAGTTTGTCAATAAAGTTAGTAATCCTTAACCTGTAAATAGCTTGTCAATAAAACTAGGGATCCTTAACCTTGTCAAACCCTGTGTAAAAAAAGAGAGAGAGAGAGAGTTATACTCTCACCTTTGGTATCCTCTTCTTTAACCTTCTCTACCATCTCTTCTATATTCATATATGTGTTTCCATCAACATTACAAAAAAAAAAAAAAAAAAAAAGAAAACTCATAGCATCTCAATAAACAATTTGACCACAATGAAAAAAATAATGGAGACGCTGGCTAGAGATTAGAGGAGACATCCACGAGCGCATAGCACATGTAGTGAAGAAAAAAATATGGACACCATGGTCAAAACACCGACTTGCGGTGTATGAATGGCCGGTTTATGACGTATGATTTGAATGGCGTAGCCTTTAATGGCGCAACATGAGGGGATATTTGATTTATTTATACTTTATTAGAATATTTAGAGTGACTAGTGGTGCTTATTTTATGATTATTAAAATAAGATGATGTAATGTTTTTCTCTGTGGTATATTATAGTGTTACTGAGGAGGAGGAGAAAGAGGAAGAAGATGAGAAGATGAGAAGAAAAAGAGGAACAATTAGATTTACAAAATTTGCATTGGAAAGTGTTAGAAAAGGAATTAGTAAAAGGGGAAAGATAATGTGAGATGGAGAGGAAGAGAGAACTGGTTGATGTGGCTTACTACCACTAGTACCACCCACCCACAGACACACACACACACAGACGCACACACACACAGACGCACACACACACACACACACACACACACACACACACACACACACACAGACACAGACACAGACACAGACACAGACACACAGACACATACACAGACACACACACACACACAGACGCACATACACACACACACACACACACACACACACAGACACACACACAGACACAGACACAGACACAGAGACACAGACACAGACCTGTATCACTAACGTGTATAGTATGCAAGGTCATGGAGAAGATCATCAGGAGGAGAGTGGTGGGGCACCTGGAAAGAAACAAGTGTATAATTGACAACCAGCACGGTTTCAGGGAAGGAAAATCCTGTGTCACAAACCTACTAGAGTTTTATGACAAGGTGACAAAAGTAAGACAAGAGAGAGAGGGGTGGATCGACTGCATATTTTTGGACTGCAAGAAGGCCTTCGACACAGTTCCTCACAAGAGGTTACTGCAAAAGCTAGAGGATCAGGCACACATAACAGGAAAGGCACTGCAATGGATCAGAGAATACCTGTCAGGGAGGCAACAACGAGTCATGGTACGCGACGAGGTGTCAGAGTGGGCGCCTGTGACAAGCGGGGTTCCACAGGGGTCAGTCCTAGGACCTGTGCTGTTCTTGGTATATGTGAACGACATAACTGAAGGGATAGACTCAGAAGTGTCCTTGTTTGCAGATGATGCGAAGTTAATGAGAAGAATCAAATCGGATGAGGATCAGGCAGGACTACAAAGAGACCTGGACAGGCTACAAGCCTGGTCCAGCAACTGGCTCCTTGAATTTAACCCTGCCAAATGCAAAGTCATGAAGATTGGGGAAGGGCAAAGAAGACCGCAGACACAATATAGTTTAGATGGCCAAAGACTGCAAACCTCACTCAAGGAAAAAGACCTGGGGGTGAGTATAACACCGAGCATATCTCCTGAGGCGCACATCAATCAGATAACTGCTGCAGCATACGGGCGCCTGGCAAACCTACGGATAGCGTTCCGATACCTCAGTAAGGATTCGTTTAAGACTCTGTATACCATTTATGTCAGGCCCATACTGGAGTATGCAGCACCAGTTTGGAATCCACACCTAGTCAAGCACTTCAAGAAATTAGAGAAAGTGCAAAGGTTTGCAACAAGACTAGTCCCAGAGCTACGGGGATTGTCCTACGAAGACAGGTTGAGGGAAATCGGCCTGACGACACTGGAGGACAGGAGGGTCAGGGGAGACATGATAACGACATATAAAATACTGCGCGGAATAGACAAGGTGGACAAAGACGGGATGTTCCAGAGAAGGGACACAGACACAAGAGGTCACAATTGGAAGTTGAAGACTCAGATGAATCAAAGGGATGTTAGGAAGTATTTCTTCAGTCATAGAGTAGTCAGGCCGTGGAATAGCCTAGAAAGTGACGTAGTGGAGGCGGGAACCATACATAGTTTTAAGGCGAGGTATGATAGAGCTCATGGGGCAGGGAGAGAGAGGACCTAGTAGCAATCAGCGAAGAGGCGGGGCCAGGAGCTGTGACTCGACCCCTGCAACCACAAATAGGTGAGTACAAATAGGTGAGTACAGACACACACACACACACACACACACACACACACACACACACACACACACACACACACACACACACACACACACACACACACACACACACACAAAAGTGCTGAATATCGTCTCCAATCACTGGAGTTTTTACACTCGTCTCACGTGTTTATCACACAACTTCCCTGCCGATGCCAGCACAGTGTTAGAACTGAACTGTCTCCTCCATCTCCAACACTATCTCCAACACCATCACCACCACCTACTACCTCAACTACCACAATCTTTTCCCCTTTCCATCATCTCCACCACGGCCACCTGCACCACCAACCTCAGTGCAGCAACCTCCAACACAGCTCCACAGAGAGAGAGAGAGAGAGAGAGAGAGAGAGAGAGAGAGAGAGGAGAATAAGAGAAAGGAGAAATGAATGGAAGTGCGGTTGAGTGAGGTGAAGAGCCGAGAAGAGAAATAACCTGAGCGAAGTATTTACTGGAAGAAATGCTACCAAAGAGTCAGTTAATTGTTGACTTCACCTCTCTGCTTCACTCGTCCCTTTGTTACCATTAAAGTGTCTTACCTTGTTTGGTGGGTTCTCTTGTTGGTTGGGTTCACTTGTTTGGCGGGTTCACTTGTTTGGTGGGTTCACTTGTTCGGTGGGTTCACTTGTTCGGTGGGTTCACTTGTTTGGGGGGTTCACTTGTTTAGTGGGCTTGCTTGTTTGGTGGGTTCACTTGCTTAGTGGGTTTGCTTGTTTGGTGGGTTTGCTTGTTTGTTGGGTTTGCTTGTTTGGTGGGTTTGCTTGTTTGGTGGGTTCACTTGTTTGGTGGGTTCACTTGTTTGGTGGGTTCGCTTGTTAGGTGGGTTCACTTGTTAAGTGGGTTCACTTGTTAAGTGGGTTCACTTGTTAAGTGGGTTCACTTGTTAAGTGGGTTCACTTGTTAAGTGAGTTCACTTGTTAAGTGGGTTCACTTGTTTGGTGGGTTTACTTGTTTGGTTCATTTATTTGTTTGGTGGGTTTTGTTTGGTGGGTTCACTTGTTTGGTGGGTTCGCTTGTTTGATGGGTTCACTTGTTTGATGGGTTCACTTGTTTGATGGGTTCACTTGTTTGATGGGTTCACTTGTTTGATGGGTTCACTTGTTTGATGGGTTCACTTGTTTGATGGGTTCACTTCTTTGATGGGTTCACTTCTTTGATGGGTTCACTTCTTTGATGGGTTCACTTCTTTGATGGGTTCACTTGTTTAGTAGACACACGTAACAGACTTTGGGGTTGTGAATTTTTGATGAGGACCGGGGGAGTGGATGAGAAAGAAAGAGAATGGGAGAAATGCAATAAATGGGAACAGGTAGTGATAAAAGAAGACTTAGGAGAGGGATGACCCGCAACTGATTGGGGAAGCAGAGATGAATGTAGGGAGGGAGAGAGCAGGGTGAGAAGCAGGGAAAGAGAGAGAATGATGGAAGGAGAGACTGGGGGAAAGGAAGAAATAGTGGAGATGGGAGGGATGAAGGGAGGAAGGAAATTAAATGTGGGATGTAGGGGAGAGGATGGATGTGACACTCACAGTAGTGATGAAGGGAAGAGAGAAGAGACAACTGGAAAGTCACTTAGCACAGGTGAATCACTTCTGACACCCTATCCAGGTGAGTCAAGTCTTCACACCTGAGTAAGGTTACACCCTCTTTAAGGACATATACATTCAGAGCGGGATTAAGATTTTGTAGGACGCTGCGCTACCGATGCTGTGAGGCCCCTGCGCAACAGGTATTGTGAGGCCCCTGCGCTACAGGTACTGTGAGGTCCCAGTAATATTTTCAAAAGGACAGCTGTCGACAACAGTCAACAGTGATGAACTGTTGACAACAGTCAAATGTTCATCATTATACGTGATGTAATAACATACTATAAATATATACTTACAGCGGTAACTGTGAACACTTTTCACTTCATCTCTGGAGGCCCTCCACCTGACGGAGGCTCCTGGGCTGCAGCCCCTGGAGCCCAGGTCTTAATCAGGCCCTGCATGCAGCAAGGACCACTGTGTATGAAACTTGTAAATGTAGCCGTACGAGGCTAAAGAGAGGGACCAGGACCTACAGCTTGACTCCTGAACTCTTCTCCAGGCTGAGGGACTGACCGCCTCAGATTATTTCTCCAAGGTTGATGGACTGATTACATCATCTAAATTTACCTCGCCACTACTCCTGCTGCATACAATACCTACCGCATAGACGAAACGTTTCAATAATAAAGGTACCCAAATGTTGTCCACGTGTGTTACTCCTCAATCATAAACAACTGAGTATAAATGGTTTTGCTCTGGCATGAAAGGTTGTTCCAAATCATACACAAGTGCGTACCATTAAGCTAGACACAGAAATGGTGCTACCATCGTTCCATTAAGCTAGACACAGAAATGGTGCTACCATCATTCCATTAAGCTAGACACAGAAATGGTGCTACCATCATTCCATTAAGCTAGACACAGAAATGGTGCTACCATCATTCCATTAAGCTAGACACAGAAATGGTGCTACCATCGTTCCATTAAGCTAGACACAGCAGAGGTGCTACCATCAATGACGCGCGCTTCTCATATTCATAAATTAATTAAGTTTTCCTCTGACACACACTGATGAAGGCTGTCATACGTTCCGCGTTGTTTATCATTCCAAAGTGTTTTAGAGAAGCCTAATTAAATGAGCCGACACCCAGATATCCTGTGGCAGTGTTTACAAAATAACATCTGAATGAATATCAGATATATTCAGATATTTTTGGGTATTAATATGGGGAATTTTCTTAGTCTCCTTTTACTCAGTACTGCTAGGCTCTGTCCTCAGGAAATTTCCTAACACTAGTATCTAGAGAGCATAAAAATGACACTTGTGAACTGTTTCTAAATACCTAATTTTGTACCTGTTGGTACTGTTATTTTTTTTTACTTTCTCTCACAGTCGTGGCCGTCACACAGGTGCGAGTTTTAGGAACATGTGTGGATGATATTTCTCTTGAAAGATCAAAAGAAATGTTGCGACGGAGACCGGGTAGTGAGTGGCCGTCGGAGGACAGAGTCGCCACTACTGGTGAGCTGAATAACCCTCACGGGTTCAGGCCTTGCTATGCATTGTAATGGAAAAGCAAGCGACGTACAGGGACGCAGCTTTTGCGAGTAACCTTCAGCACATGCTTCCATTTACATATTAATAAGGAAAAAAACGTAATGAAGACGAAGACTTTAATTTCGACATTTCGCTCGGGATTGAGTTTCATCAAGACTAAATCCCGAGAGAAATGTGTAAAAACGATCTCTCACTCTGCATTACTTGTCTCTGTAAGCTGTTTACATATCTTCACTTGTGACGGTATTTACTGTAAAAGATTACTGTAAAAGATTTTACGGGTGCAGTTATCAAGGGTAATACCTCGATTTTAACGTAATTAGTGAATCATTTATTATATGAAGCATTGTATGATGCTGCCTTGTTTATCACTGTTTAATTTTATTATGAATTGCTTTTATTTTTTAGTGGATGATGATGATGATGATAATGATAATGTCTCTAAACTCAAGTTAGTATTCTGTGAGTGATCTTACTATGAGTGATCTTCCTGGCTATGAGTGATCTTCCTCACTGTGAATGATCTTCCTCACTGTGAGTGATCTTACTATGAGTGATCTTCCTGACTATGAGTGATTTTCCTGACTATGAGTGATCTTCATGACTATGAGTGATATTCCTGACTACGAGTGATCTTCCTCACTGTGAGTGATCTTCCTGACTATGAGTGATCTTCCTGACTATGAGTGATCTTCCTGACTATGAGTGATCTTCCTGACTATGAGTGATCTTCCTGACTATGAGTGATTTTCCTGACTATGAGTGATCTTCATGACTATGAGTGATATTCCTGACTACGAGTGATCTTCCTCACTGTGAGTGATCTTCCTGACTATGAGTGATCTTCCTCACTGTGAGTGATCTTCCTGACTATGAGTGATATTCCTGAATATGGGTGATCTTCCTGACTATGAGTGATCTTCCTGACTATGGTCTGATCTTCCTGACTATGAGTGATCTTCCTGACTATGAGTGATTTTCCTGACTATGGTGTGATCTTCCTGACTATGAGTGATCTTCCTGACTACGAGTGATCTTCCTCACTACGAGTGATCTTCCTCCCTATGAGTGATCTTCCTCACTACGAGTGATCTTACTCTGTGAGTGATCTTCTTGACTATGAGTGATCTTCCTATGAGTGATCTTCCTGACTATGAGTGATCTACCTCACTATGAGTGATCTTCCTGACTATGAGTGATCTTTCTATGAGTGATCTTCCTCACTATGAGTGATCTTCCTCACTATGAGTGATCTTCCTGACTGTGAGCAATCTTCCTCACTACGAGTGATCTTCCTCACTGCGAGTGATCTTCGCTACGAGTGATCTTCCTCACTATGAGTGATCTTCCTCACTATGAATGATCTTCCTCACTATGAGTGATCTTACTCTCTGTGAGTGATCTTCCTCACTATGAGTGATCTTCCTCACTGTGAGTGATCTTCCTGACTGAGTGATCTTCCTCAATGTGAGTGATCTTCCTGACTATGAGTGATCTTCCTCACTATGAATGATCTTCCTCACAGTGAGTGATCTTACTCTCTGTCAGTGATCTTACTATGAGTGATCTTCCTGACTATGAGTGATCTTCCTGACTATGAGTGATCTTCCTGACTACTAGTGATCTTCCTCACTGTGAGTGATCTTCCTGACTATGAGTGATCTTCCTGACTATGAGTGATCTTCCTGACTACGAGTGATCTTCCTTACTATGAGTGATCTTCCTGACTATGAGTGATCTTCCTGACTATGAGTGATCTTTCTGACTATGAGTGATCTTCCTGACTATGAGTGATCTTTCTGACTATGGTGTGATCTTCCTGACTATGAGTGATCTTCCTGACTATGGGTGATCTTCCTCGCTATGAGTGATCTTCCTGACTATGGTGTGATCTTCCTCACTATGAGTGATCTTCCTCACTGCGAGTGATCTTCCTCAATACGAGTGATCTTCCTCACTATGAGTGATCTTCCTCAATACGAGTGATCTTCCTCACTATGAGTGATCTTCCTCACTATGAGTGATCTTCCTGACTATGAGTGATCTTCCTGACTATGAGTGATCTTCCTGACTATGAGTGATCTTCCTGACTATGAGTGATCTTCCTCACTATGAGTGATCTTCCTCACTATGAGTGATCTTCCTCACTATGAGTGATCTTCATCACTATGAGTGATCTTCCTCACTATGAGTGATCTTCCTCACTATGAGTGATCTTCCTCACTACGAATGATCTTCCTCACTATGAGTGATCTTCCTGACTATGAGTGATCTTCCTCACTATGAGTGATCTTCCTCACTATGAGTGATCTTCCTCACTATGAGTGATCTTCCTGACTATGAGTGATCTTCCTCACTATGAGTGATCTTCCTCACTATGAGTGATCTTCCTCACTATGAGTGATCTTCCTCACTATGAGTGAGAGCTATTAACGTAATACTTCTTTCACTGCTCTTATTCCATTTTTATCAGAAAACTTTCCTAACAACGTTCTCTTCACCTCTTCTTGTTCCTCATTCATATTTCATGCTTCCGTAATTATTATTATTAATATTATTATTATTATTATTATTATTATTATTATTATTATTATTATTATTATTATTATTACGTATTATCCCTTTTGTTTTTCCTCGCATATTATCGTATATATCCCGTGTCCACCCCCCCCCTCCATTCATTTCACCCCTCGTTTCTTCTCTTTTATTTCTCCTATCCTATGCCTCTTTTTCTTCCCTCTTCTCTCTGTTATATTTCCTCTCCCATCTAACTTTCTTCCTAACTCCGTTATAGTTACGTTCATCCCATTATCTTAGTTTCTACTCCAGTATCTTTCCACTCTTTTTTCTTTCTTCAGTTTCAACTTTAGTGTCGCCATTCTACCAGTCATTCCATCAAAACTTTTCCAATCTTCAGTCTATTCTTTAATCTTTTCTTTTTCTTGCTCTCAGTTTCCCTCCGTTATTCTCACCTTTGTTGCCTCTATTTTTTTCACCCGGTCTTTTCATCTTAGTATCGCTGTTTGACCGGGGTTATTTTTTTAATTTCTGACTGACATTTAGACAGCGCTCCATGTCTTTGTACTTGATAGGATTTGTGGAATGAATGTGATATTGTATTTTCATCTAAAAAATTCGCCTCTGGCAAGACAGTGATAGTGCGAATGATGGTGAAAGTGTTTCTTTTTCGGGCCACCCTGCCTCGGTGGGAGACGGCCGGCGATTTTGCTCATTCGAGCAAAGACGCTTCCTCTGACCACCTCCTCTTTTCTGCAACAATGCAAACTCCCGATGATGTGCTGATTGCAACACGAAAGGCCTAGAATTATCATTCGGCTCCCCCCGTGGATTTTTGCATCTTGTATCGCTTATTCGCAATTTTTTCAATTATAATATATATATATATCTATATATATATATATATATATATATATATATATATATATATATATATATATATATATATATATATATATATCTCCACCTGTTATCTCATGAAATTTTATTTTTCCATCTTTGGTAACGTAACATTCAGGAGACAGAAATGAATGTCTGCTGTGGTGTGGTTGTGTTGGGGAGAAGAAAATATATTACCACTTTTGCTAGTTTTATGACGTTGCGCTGAATGGCCCGCACGGGTTTAATGCTGAATAGAATATTTTAATTTCCTGGAAATAGTTTACATATTTAATTTTACATTAAAGAATTATGTCTATAAGTTGATCTTTTAATATATAATGTAAAATATTTCATAGAAAGACTGAATATATAAAGAACTAAACTTAATTCATTAGCAACAGCAGCAGTGTTTTTGCAACACTACTGACTGCAACACTACTGGCTGCAACACTACTGGCTGCAACACTACTGGCTGCAACACTACTGGCTGCAACACTACTGGCTGCAACACTACTGGCTGCAACACTACTGGCTGCAACACTACTGGCTGCAACACTACTGGCTGCAACACTACTGGCTGCAACACTACTGGCTGCAACACTACTGGCTGCAACACTACTGGCTGCAACACTACTGGCTGCAACACTACTGGCTGCAACACTACTGGCTGCAACATACTACTGGCTGCAACACTACTGGCTGCAACACTACTGGCTGCAACACTACTGGCTGCAACACTACTGGCTGCAACACTACTGGCTGCAACACTACTGGCTGCAACACTACTGGCTGCAACACTACTGGCTGCAACACATTACTGGCTGCAACACATTACTTCAATATTCTCTGCATTAGCAATAAACTGCTGTCGTCATCACCACGAAAGTTGTAAATTCAGTCAAATACATTTACGTACGACACTCTAAAAGATGCACATGACGAGTTCAGTATTTCATACAAGACATGTAAAAATGAAATTAAATAAATCCAGACATGTTGGTCATCGTTTGTTTTGACTATAAACGAAGTTTTTATAGAAAATGCACTTTTTTGGGAACATCTGTTACCATTTGGTCCTAGGCACATGTCGATTAGACACTAGGCCTGTTGTATGTGCATGCGTGTGTGTGTGTGTGTGTGTGTGTGTGTGTGTGTGTGTGTGTATCTGTGCGCACTAACAAAAGCATACAGCAGAAAGCAGTTCCCAAATCCACTGAAACTCCACTAAGACTGTAGCATAGCTCACCATACAAGCCACAGGACAACACCTGTATAAAATTCTGGAGGCAACAAGTGATTCCATTAATTGAGAAGACTCGTGCGTGTTGTTGGTGAGGCAGGGAGGAGCAGCACCACGACCAGCGGGGTGGAGCAGCACCACGACCAGCGGGGTGGAGCAGCACCACGACCAGCGGGGTGGAGCAGCACCACGACCAGCGGGGTGGAGCAGCACCACGACCAGCGGGGAGGAGCAGCACCACGACCAGCGGGGTGGAGCAGCACCACGACCAGCGGGGTGGAGCAGCACCACGACCAGCGGGGAGGAGCAGCACCACGACCAGCGGGGTGGAGCAGCACCACGACCAGCGGGGTGGAGCAGCACCACGACCAGCGGGGAGGAGCAGCACCACGACCAGCGGGGTGGAGCAGCACCACGACCAGCGGGGTGGAGCAGCACCACGACCAGCGGGGAGGAGCAGCACCACGACCAGCGGGGTGGAGCAGCACCACGACCAGCGGGGTGGAGCAGCACAACGATCAGCGGGGTGGAGCAGCACCACGACCAGCGGGGTGGAGCAGCACCACGACCAGCGGGGAGGAGCAGCACCACGACCAGCGGGGTGGAGCAGCACCACGACCAGCGGGGAGGAGCAGCACCACGACCAGCGGGGTGGAGCAGCACCACGACCAGCGGGGTGGAGCAGCACAACGATCAGCGGGGTGGAGCAGCACCACGACCAGCGGGGTGGAGCAGCACCACGACCAGCGGGGAGGAGCAGCACCACGACCAGCGGGGTGGAGCAGCACCACGACCAGCGGGGTGGAGCAGCACCACGACCAGCGGGGTGGAGCAGCACCACGACCAGCGGGGTGGAGCAGCACCACGACCAGCGGGGTGGAGCAGCACCACGACCAGCGGGGTGGAGCAGCACCACGACCAGCGGGGTGGAGCAGCACCACGACCAGCGGGGTGGAGCAGCACCACGACCAGCGGGGTGGAGCTGCACCACGACCAGCGGGGTGGAGCAGCACCACGACCAGCGGGGTGGAGCAGCACCAAGACCAGCGGGGAGGAGCAGCACCACGACCAGCGGGGTGGAGCAGCACCACGACCAGCCGGGTGGAGCAGCACCACGACCAGCGGGGTGGAGCAGCACCACGACCAGCGGGGTGGAGCAGCACCAAGACCAGCGGGGTGGAGCAGCACCACGACCAGCGGGGTGGAGCAGCACCACGACCAGCGGGGTGGAGCAGCACCACGACCAGCGGGGTGGAGCAGCACCACGACCAGCGGGGTGGAGCAGCACCACGACCAGCGGGGTGGAGCAGCACCACGACCAGCGGGGTGGAGCAGCACAACGATCAGCGGGGTAGAGCAGCACCACGACCAGCGGGGTGGAGCTGCACCACGACCAGCGGGGTGGAGCAGCACCACGACCAGCGGGGTGGAGCAGCACCAAGACCAGCGGGGAGGAGCAGCACCACGACCAGCGGGGTGGAGCAGCACCACGACCAGCCGGGTGGAGCAGCACCACGACCAGCGGGGTGGAGCAGCACAACGACCAGCGGGGTGGAGCAGCACCACGACCAGCGGGGTGGAGCAGCACCACGACCAGCGGGGTGGAGCAGCACCACGACCACCGTGGGACCCACAGCATCATCCCAGCACGTCCACAGAGCTGCCCCAGAGCAACTTTCTGGCTCCAGCAAATAAAAATTTTCATTGCATATTCAGGAGTTGTGAGGGTTTAGAGATTTCCGAGGGATATGAGGCATTGTGGGAGCTATGATGCTGTAGTTGGCTGGGTAAATGCTTTGATGCTGTCTTATTACTGAGCAATATTAGACGGTATGTAGCACCACAATGGTCTGTAAATAGTGGGGTCCCTTGGCCCGTGTTTGTGTTTGGGAAGACCCAGGCTGAGTTATCTTGGTTATTTGGTAATTTTACGTGGATGATATAAGGTGGGTGGTTACACACACACACATACGATGGTACGTGACGAGGTGTAAGAGCGGGTGCCTATGACGAGGGGGTTCCACATGGGTCAGTCCTAGGGCCAGTGCTGTTTCTGGTATATGTGAATGACATGACGGAAGGGATAGATTCAGAGGTGTCCCTGTTTACAGACGATGTTAAGATAAAGCGGAGAATTCAAGTGGACGAAGATCGGGTAGGACTACAAAGAGATCTGAACAGGCTGCAAGCTTGGTCCAACAACTGGCTCCTGGAGTTTAACCCCTACCAAGTGCAAAGTGAAGATTGGGGAAGGTAAAAGAAGACCGCAGACAGAGTACAGGCTAGGAGGAGGGGGGGGCAAATACTGCAAACCTCACTCAAGGAAAAGGATCCTGGGGTAAGTATATACAGTGCACATCTGAGGCGCACATCAACCAAATAACTGGTGTAGAATATAGGCGCCTGACAAACCTAAGAATAACATTTCAACACCTGAGTAAGGAATCATTCTCATTCTTCAGAGTCGATGAAGAATGAGACACATTTCAGAGTCGAAAAATGAGACACTTTTCAGAGTCGATGAAGAATGAGACACTTGGTGCAACATTTGGGAATTTTTATTGAGGAAACGTTTCGCCAACCAGCGACTTCTTCAGTCCAATGTAGAGAATAACGGTGGGAGATGGGGAGGAGTTTGAGGTAATCAGTCCCCCACCCTGGAGTCGATGTGTCCAGTCCATCAATCTCGACTTCAGGCTGAGGGACTGATTACCTCAAACTCCTCATCTTCCACCGTTCGTCTCTGTATTGGACCGAAGAAGCCACTGGCTGGCGAAATGTTTCCACAGTCTTCAACTTGTCCTTTTCTAAACCGTTTACGGCACAATATTCGGTCGTTACATTTGCTATTATCTCTAATTTGAGTGTTTTTTCCATTTGTCCGAAAAATACTGAATGACGAATTCTAGGTGAGGATCTTCTTGGGAGGTTCGTCCCTCCCATCCAACTTATCAGTGATTTAATCAAAGAGAATTTGTTAACATTTGCTAACATTAATGTTTACGAAACGGTATTCTCTCTCTCTCTCTCTCTCTCTCTCTCATCACACACACATACACACGCACACTCGGCTGGTTTGTTTGTTGCGAATGTGTGTGTGTGTGTGTGTAAGAGAGAGAGAGAGAGAGCGAGAGAGAGAGAGAGAGAGAGAGAGAGAGAGAGAGAGAGAGAGAGAGAGAGAGAGAGAGAGAGAGAGAGAGAGAGAGAGAGAGAGATTCAGTACAATCTCGCTACTGATTGCAGTTTCCTGATTAAAAGTTAATGATATTTCAGTGGATATTGAATGACATGTAACTGTATTGAAGGTATTGACAAGTGCTCGATATCATCGGTGCTTGGTGAAGACTCCTCCATGATGGACGGTAACTTGACTGACACCAAGGACGTGGGTAACTCTGAGTGCTTAATCTGCACTCACACACACTCCACGCTACCAAACTTACGTAATCAGGGCTAACACTCAGGCACTCCATGATACCACACTGTTGCGCTCAACGCAAGTGCACTCAGAGCCGCTGCGTTCACGCAAATCAACGCTACTCCAAATTAGACACATGTGCAACACTTGGCTTCATCAGTTCTATACAAAGAAGAATGGTGAAGATCAGAAGGAGTTTAAGGTAATCAGTCCCTCAGCCTGGAGTCGATGTAATCAGTCCATCAGTCTTGAAAAGAAAATCAGTCCATCACTCTTTTCAAGACTGGTGGACTGATTATATGGACTCCAGGCTGAGGGACTAATTTCCTCTAACTCCTAATCTTCACCATTCTTCTTTGTATAGGACTGATAAAGCAACTGTGTAGCGACACGTTTTCACAATAAAGATACCGAAGTGTTGCACATGTGTCTAGTTATGGACTCGATGATGCTACAAAATTGTACTAAACAGGGCTACATTTAGGAGGAACATAACGCTGTACTCAAACTTGCTACGCTAACGTACTCAGTGCTACCTCACTCACGCACTCGATGTACTCACAACCATGCACTTACCGCTTATTTAACCCACCCCTCTCCGTAGAGCCAACTTTTATCCACTGCTTCTATCCGCACCTCCTCTCCAGCCTCCTCCTCATCTCCTCTACCTCCATATAAGCCACCACCAACACCTCTACAGCTTCCATATTTCCACTCCCTTTCCCCCCCCCCCATCTCTGTGTCATCTCCACTATCTCCACTTTAGCTCCCTCATTTCCACTTGCGCCTCCGAAATACACCTCTTAAAAGACAATTTTGTAGAATCATTAAGAGTAAATTGTCTTGAAACATCTCTGAAACAAGAGCGTAAGAAACGAACTCTTCAGACGGCCATTTTAATTTGCCTTCGCTTCGAGACCTGCACACGAGATAATTTTATTGGAAGTTTTGTAGACCAATATGAAGCAGCTCCGTAATAACAATGAATTTTTCACAGCTTTTTCCTCTGTTTCCCCAATTAGATATGTGAATGTAAGTGAGAGATGGTATTTAAAATGCGGGTATACGAAATATACGTGAAATGTTGCTATGAAGGAAAGGAAATTGTGAAGGAGTGTTTGGGACGAGATGGAAATGATGAGAAAGACACATTAGTAACACGAGTTTATTGTCGAAATGTTTCGCCTGGATAACAGGCTTCTTCGGTAGAATAAAGACTTATATAACATTGGCGGCGGTCAGTCCCTCGATCTTGTGTGAAATCGGTCTGCAGTCATTGTTATAATTTCTGGGAAAGAATGGAACATATAGGGTCATCAGTGCTTGAGAAATAGGGAATGGGAGGCAACCAGGTTTGATGCATGGAAGTGGAACGGTAGCTTCGAGTCACCGGATTGAAAACCCTCCACCCGCGTCTAGCCACCTCCCAAGAGAGGCCGCAGTCATTAGATAGAAGGGTGGAAGAATCTCGACTAACACGCGAAGTAATTCTCTCAGAGACGTTTAACGAATGAGCTTCTTGGAATGATTCTTCTCACGACCGTGTAAGGAAACAACACATCTTCGAATTCTCATATACGGTTTGCAACAAATTTAGGTTAGGCTAAGTTGTCCTTTATGAATAACAATTAACCATTTATAATATAGAACGGTAATGAATGAAATAT
This sequence comes from Cherax quadricarinatus, assembly GCF_038502225.1. Lineage (NCBI taxonomy): Eukaryota > Metazoa > Arthropoda > Malacostraca > Decapoda > Parastacidae > Cherax > Cherax quadricarinatus. Next base: position 16,468,546 of record NC_091307.1, read on the forward strand.
AAAGGCAACAACAACACTTCACGCGCGAACAGAAATCAGGGACCCTTGGAGCGCAGAAGATTCACAGTCAGATAATCACTGTTCAAAACTCGTTAAACAGTCACCTATTTGACTGTCACAGCAACAGTGATATACTGGCAGCTATTAAGAGGGGGGCTGAAGGGAAGGAAAAAGTCGGAAGTAGTTCAGTGTTTGTATTCGTTATACATAGAATGCAATGTAAGAACATATTACGTAGAATGTTTCACAGTGGGGTGCATACACGGCAGTGGTAAGCCAGTGGTAGCTTAGACACTGAAGAGGTTATTAACATGACTACGACTGGTCGTGGGGAGAGATCCCAAGCCCGGGTATGGCAGCGGCTGCGTTCCGGGTCATCGTGTGACTACCACCAGCGTCAGGAGATGCTGTTCCTGACGACGAAGAAACTCACCATCACAATATAAACAACTTCTGATTTATCTGATAGTCTCAAAAATCATTAACCTTGAGGGGGAAAAAATACCCACACTAGTTCATTTACAAGCAATTAATTAAGGAAGTTATAGAGTTGCATCAAAACAGAAGCAGTAAGGGCACAAACTTACGGATAAGCCTTGTTCACTGAAGAATTTATCTGCGACAGCTTGTCATCCAAACGAAAGTCTCAGAAACCTCCGGGCGACACACTGCGGCAGCCTCTCCACCAGGGAAAGATATCTTTTTCCCGGGGAGATGATGAAGGAAGATGGAGGTTCATAAGGAGTGCTGATGGGTAGTGATAGCTTCTGGAGGACCAGTGCTTCTGCACGATGATAACAACAGTAGACTTTGGAGGAGGCTGAGAGATTCTGTTGCGTCTTGAGGAATAGGGAAGGATGTTGAGGGATAGTAAGAGATGCTGAAGGATAGTGAGAGATACCGAGGGACAGTGAGAGGTGCTGAGGGACAATGAGAGATGCTGAGGGACAATGAGAGATGCTGAGGGACAGTGAGAGATGCTGAAGGACAATGATAGATGCTGAGGGACAGTGGGGGATTCTGGACTTGTATTTTGAAGATTAAGCTTTAAACAATATTCAGTGTATTTTAGACCATTATCAGGTCTAGAAAAAAAAGCCGTAACATTGTCTAAAGCCTCGTCTCCAAATTTTGGGTTAGATAATTGGTTCCAGTTACGGTATTGTGACATTTTTCACAGTCGGAAGTTGCGGTCTGCAGTCTTGCTGGCCGCCGCAGTTTCGCACAAATGTTCGTAATTTGGGACATACATTCATAAATTTATGAGAAATATTCATAAATTCCGTCATATATTCATAAACCTGCGGTAAGTAGTCGCGTTTTACGACAGGAATTCCGGTTTTACGACGGGCATCTCTCAGGATGTGATATTCATGCCAGGGAAGACAAGAGACACCAGCGCATGGCAGACGTACACCGGACAGTAGCTCATGGCAGACGTACACCGGACACTAGCACATGGCAGACGTATACCGGACACTAGCACATGGCAGACGTACACCAGATACTAGTGAATGGCAGACGTATATCAGACATTTTTATATGGCTGATATATACCAGATACTAGCATATGACAGATATACATCATATACTAGCCCATGGCTGATATACACCAGATACTAGCACATGACTGATATACACCAGATATTAGCAAATGACAGACGTACAGAAGACCTAACACCTGGCAGACATGCACCAGATATGAACACCTGGCCGACATATGCTAGACAACACCAGTTCCTTGAACTGGTGCTATGACTGGAACAATACACAAATAACCCACGTGTGTTAGTGTAATTTGTAAATAGTCCCATGTTACATGAAATTCTCATCGCTGTATAGCAAGGTTGGCACAGCGATTGGTTGGTAATCTCAGGACTGCCGTATGATGGGATCAAATTCCAGTGACTTATTTTTAGCCAGCTACCCTGCTGCGTCAGCTGCGCCACCCCGATGTGATCACATTTCATTCCTGGAAGAGCGGCAGATAGATGGTGTGGGTCTATGAGAATCTACTTTGACCAAAACCTACATGTCACATAGCGCTGGTCAGCAGGGCGGTGCTGCTGATCACAAGGACGATCACAAACTCAGCAGGTATACATGGATTTGGCCCCACTCTAAAGAAATTGCTAAAACAGTTTAGCAAAGGATTTTTTCCCATCGTTAACGATGCTTCGTCAGTGGCTGGGAAAATAAGTGGAAAAATATATATGAAGAAATTAGCACATTGGTTTTGTGGAAGGTGAAGCAGTGTGTCAACAATAAGAATGGAGGAGGAAGAGGAGGGGACGTCAGTTTGCCACCAGCAACTAACGTTGAACATATATAATCGGCTAACACAAGCTTGTTAGCACTAACAGCCTCCGTTAACAAATGTAGAATGTTCCATCGTGCCCACACAAGGTTTCCCTCACTATCAACGTTCATCTGCCATAAACAAAACATTCTCACAACTGATAAACACTAAACTACTATCGTTTGTTTAACTGATAATTTTAGACTATTAAAGATTAATGGAGACAACACAACGTTTGTCGCACTCAACGAAGTTTTGAATCACAACACAAATATTGCGATGTGTCCAAATACTGCGCTCGTATTTTAATTATATATCGGGTGGGTAATATATCGGATGGCTTATATATCGCGTGGCTAATATATTGGGATGTTAATATATAGAGATGCTATTATCATCCCTATATTTTAAAATCCCGATATATTAGCATCCCGATATATTATCCACCCGATATTAGTATCGGGAAGACTTCAATATTATCAGCCACAAATACTGCAATATCATCTAAATCAAGCTAAACATAATCAAGCAGATCCATGAACAAAGGTTAAACTTCTTGATTCACAAGAGCACAACCTGCCTAGCAGGCCTACTGGCCCATGCTAGGCAGGTTGAGTTCGCACCCACCACACCAGCTCATGTACCCATCCAACCTAAACTACCCAAAGTTATCGCCTCTATGATGCTACACGGGAGATTGTGCCACTCATCTACAACTCTATTGCCAAACCAGTACTTCCTTTTATCCTTTCTAAATCTAAATATGTCCAACTTGAATCGACTGCTGCGAGTCCTGTCTTAGTTAGACATTTTCAACACGCTATTCAAATCCCCCTGTATTTGTTCCTGCTTTTCCATTTGTCTTTCAATCGAAGTATTAAATGTGCTTCACGGTCCAAGAATGAGTTTGTAAATAATCTGCAAAAAAAAAGAAGAATTAAGTGATAATGTGTATCTCAGGATACAAAATGTGTAAGGATGTTGCATATAACATTATGCAAATAATATACTTGTTTGTCCTCTTAAATGTTCCAAAATTTACCAGGCTGTGAAAACGACATAGATATGCATATCAATAAGTGACTTGGGAAATCGCAACGATTGTAAACAACTCACGGAAGAGAGTGGGATTCGAATCAATGGCAAGCCAGTCGTCAACCTAGCAGGCCAGTGCGTTAACCACTGTATCACGCAAGCCTAACAAAATGATAAGCCCATAAGAAAGGAGCATTTATATACTCAGTAGGAAGGTTAGCACGGGACCCACGGTGACCACAGTGTACGTTTACAGGGACGAAGCTCACACCAACATGGTTGTCTTTACACTTAAACTTAAGTTCCTTAAAATATCGAATATTAAGTTGATTCTCAGGTATTATAAGTTAATACCCCGTTTCGTAGCAGTACGGTCAGTAACCGTTGACCGCTGCGAGAAGTATACCACTGGTCTTAAAAATGCGGGATTCCAGGTTCATGGAAAGAAGAATAGAACCTTGAGCTGCCACCTTATTCTTGCAGTGCATCAGTGTGAAAATCTCGGGGGGAGGGGAAGATATGCCTGCTGCATTTTGGGATCCCTGCTGGCCTCAGAAAATTATTTTAAAAGGCATCCAAAATCATAATACCAACTTTGTAAACAACTCAGAGATCGGGTAGAGTCATTTAACAATGGCTTTGAAGGCACCAGAGTCTATCACAACTATATTAATGACTGTAGTCTGTGAGAAAAACACTGCCTTGTAGTCACAGCGGTGCCCATGCTAACCTTCGTAGTGTATATAGAAATACGCCTAGTGGGGCGACTATTATTGGGCCGACATAGTACCCGTGGTTAACGCACCGGTCTGTCAGCTTTAGGACCGACTGGCCTTGGGTTCAAATCATACACCGTTCCCTTGATTTCTTACGATCGTGTTATTATTAATTTCGTGAGTCTTGTGATAACTATTAAAGAATAACAGATATACGGATATTATCAGGAAAATGTGAACCCAACTCCTATACATGTTGCTTCTCTCACAGACGCGAGACAAGGAACACAGAGACATAAGCAAGAAAACAGGGTCAAAGAGATAGCCGCATTCAGAGAAAGCCTTAAAGAGAGAGGTTCACACAGACAGACACAGACACAGACAGCTGCAGATAGACGCTGACACGATTTCAGATATAAACAGGTTCAGACACACTCACATACACACAGTGAAGAGGCGGGGGCCAGGAGCGGAGTCTCGACCCTGCAACCACAATTAGGTGAGTACACACACGCCAACACAGCTAATAACGTCAAACACCCACAAGACAAAACGCAGACAAAAACACAGCTACAAAGAAGGCTGCAGAAAGACAAACACAGCCACACAGACACAGCCGCAAATACAGCCACCGACAAAGACACAGTGGCCCCGAACAAGGACAGTGTTCATCCCGGGTGTAGTCATAACATTCACAATGGCTGACCGTAATGTTTTCTAGGTGGGTTTATGGGTAACGTAAAGCATGGTATTGCCCAAGCTTTGTTAAGACAATTGTTGTTGTCCTTATCTGCCTGGTAGAACAGTGTTCGGTGGTGGTGGTGATGGCAGTAGCGGTGGTGTGTGATGGTGGTGTGTGATGGTGGTGTGTGATGGTGGTGTGTGATGGTGGTGTGTGATGGTGGTGTGTGATGGTGGTGTGTGATGGTGGTGTGTGATGGTGGTGTGTGATGGTGGTGTGTGATGGTGGTGTGTGATGGTGGTGTGTGATGGTGGTGTGTGATGGTGGTGTGTGATGGTGGTGTGTGATAATGGTGTGTGATGGTGGAATATGGTGGTAGTGCCACCATGGAGACTACACTAAAGTTTACATTATTATGTGAATCCCATGCCTGTTATCTTCCTATATCCACGTCCCTCTCTTAATGCAATTCTTCTCACCCTCTTCTCCCCCAGCATTCATGTTTCCCGTTCAGTCAATCCTTCTCATTTGCCCCTTCCGCCCTCCTCATGTGTGTTAAGAGTGACTGTTTTGAAAGAAGTCTGTAGGTATATTATTAATATTTGATAGAAACTGTCAAAAATCTAAAAAACTGTAATCAGTTTTTCATAATTGAAGACAAAATTAACAAAACCGTATGACAATAATAATACTTCCTATTCTTAGCACTAACAAAACCTCTGAAAAAATAACAATTAACACTCCCCACTTTTTCTAACTGTACTTAATTAAACTTAAAACAATTGTGGTCTAACAAGAAATACTCACGTGCAGAATATTCCACATATTTACACACTGACACAGTACAGTTGTGTCAAGCTACACTCAACTCTCAGTGACATGCCATAGTCCACCAGGACCACTTGTCACCTCTGGCATGATGGATGATGCCATCCGTCATTGAGAGATACATTGATCCCCCTTTAAATGTCAAACGAAGACATGTTTGGCCATTTTAACCATTTATTTCATATTAAAATACTACGTCTGTTAACTCGCTTTAAAATAATAAGAAAAAAAATTACGAAATAAATGTGAACTTATTAATGTAGCAACCCAGTGTAAAGCTTGCACTCAAGCACTCACATCCATCATGCACTCAAGCACTCACATCGTTCATGCACTCAAGCACTCACATCGTTCATGCACTCAAGCACTCACATCGTTCATGCACTCAAGCACTCACATCGTTCATGCACTCAAGCACTCACAGCGTTCATGCACTCAAGCACTCACAGAGTTCATGCACTCAAGCACTCACAGCGTTCATGCACTCAAGCACTCACAGAGTTCATGCACTCAAGCACTCACAGCGTTCATGCACTCAAGCACTCACATCGTTCATGCACTCAAGCACTCACATCGTTCATGCACTCAAGCACTCACATCGTTCATGCACTCAAGCACTCACATCGTTCATGCACTCAAGCACTCACATCGTTCATGCACTCAAGCACTCACAGCGTTCATGCACTCAAGCACTCACAGCGTTCATGCACTCAAGAACTCACAGCGTTCATGCACTCAAGCACTCACATCGTTCATGCACTCAAGCACTCACATCGTTCATGCACTCAAGCACTCACAGCGTTCATGCACTCAAGCACTCACAGCGTTCATGCACTCAAGCACTCACAGCGTTCATGCACTCAAGCACTCACATCGTTCATGCACTCAAGCACTCACAGCGTTCATGCACTCAAGCACTCACATCGTTCATGCACTCAAGCACTCGCATCGTTCATGCACTCAAGCACTCACATCGTTCATGCACTCAAGCACTCACATCGTTCATGCACTCAAGCACTCACATCGTTCATGCACTCAAGCACTCACATCATTCATGCACTCAAGCACTCGCATCGTTCATGCACTCAAGCACTCATATCGTTCATGCACTCAAGCACTCACAGCGTTCATGCACTCAAGCACTCACATCGTTCATGCACTCAAGCACTCACGTCGTTCATGCACTCAAGCACTCACATAGTTCATGCACTCAAGCACTCACATCGTTCAAGCACTCAAGCACTCACAGCGTTCATGCACTCAAGCACTCACATCGTTCATGCACTCAAGCACTCACATCGTTCATGCACTCACGCACTCACAGCGTTCATGCACTCAAGCACTCACATCGTTCATGCACTCAAGCACTCACATCGTTCATGCACTCAAGCACTCACATCGTTCATGCACTCAAGCACTCACGTCGTTCATGCACTCAAGCACTCACAGCGTTCATGCACTTAAGCACTCACATCGTTCATGCACTCAAGCACTCATAGCGTTCATGCACTCAAGCACTCACGTCGTTCATGCACTCAAGCACTCACAGCACTCAAGCACTCACATCGTTCATGCACTCAAGCACTCACATCGTTCATTCACTCAAGCACTCACAGTGTTCATGCACTCAAGCACTCACAGCGTTCATGCACTCAAGCACTCACATCGTTCATGCACTCAAGCACTCACATCGTTCATGCACTCAAGCACTCACAGCGTTCATGCACTCAAGAACTCACAGCGTTCATGCACTCAAGCATCGTTCTCACTCAAGCACTCACATCGTTCATGCACTCAAGCACTCACATCGTTCATGCACCCACTCACATCGTTCATGCACTCAAGCACTCACAGAGTTCATGCACTCAAGCACTCACATCGTTCATGCACTCAAGCACTCACAGCGTTCATGCACTCAAGCACTCACAAGCACTCAAGCACTCACACTCACATCGTTCATGCACTCAAGCACTCACATCGTTCATGCACTCAAGCACTCACATTGTTCATGCACTCAAGCACTCACATCGTTCATGCACTCAAGCACTCACAGCGTTCATGCACTCAAGCACTCACAGCGTTCATGCACTCAAGCACTCACATCGTTCATGCACTCAAGCACTCACATCGTTCATGCACTCAAGCACTCACATCGTTCATGCACTCAAGCACTCACATCGTTCATGCACTCAAGCACTCACATCGTTCATGCACTCAAGCACTCACATCGTTCATGCACTCAAGCACCCACATCGTTCATGCACTCAAGCACTCACAGCGTTCATGTGTCGTAGTGGTTCTTAAAAGGAGATATCGAGGGTTGAAGGTAGACACACTTGTTGGATGGTAACGATATATTGTCAGACTGTGGTAATGGGAGATGGAGCCCAGCCTTGCCGTGTTCTAGCCTGAATGTCTATGCACCGACTGAGAGGGAGGCAGAGGTACGAACGTACACATGCGCATCCCGTGACGTCACACAAACAGTCACAGGCCTAAAAGGGATCTTCTATATAAACACATGGATGGTACTATGATATGCTATACAACACATATAAGGGGATCAGCAACTATGCTGACAGCTCGGTCATGTTACGTATGTCGTCTCGACATACACTGCTATCCTATAGGCTGAACAGGCAGGTGGTTCTGGGCTGATTCTATACAATAACAAATTCATATATAACTTAGAACTAATGGATGGTATCATAATGGATGTTAACAAAATGAGTTTTACATAATGGGTGTTAACGTAATCACTTTTAACGTAATGAGTTTTAACGTAATGCACTACAAACTATAAGAACAAATCATTGTACAATATTAATGGAATTGATCGATCGATCTGTATTCATGCACTCTACGGATTCTGAGGAAGAATATTCTGAAAAACTAATCAGTTAATAACAAACAGCTGACAATTTACTTCATCTCGGACATCTAATTATACAGACTATGTACATTTAAACCCAATTCTGCGAGGGTGAGGTTTACATATGCAGAATGGTTATCATCTCTGGGGGGATCGAATTCCTCTGCAATGGCTAACACATGCCTTGACTGAGGGAGATCTGAACGAGTATCTACAAAAGATACTTGTGGGTTTCTCATTACTTGTCGAGTACGCAGGGAGTAACGACATTCAGGTTGATTATCTGACTGAGTATTTGAGGTAGAGGGTACAGAGTCAAGAGGATTTTCAGCATCTGTCACATTAGTCTGGGTAGCAATATCATCAACATCGCATACTAATTTCATATGATCTAAATGCGATTCTTTGTACTTACCAGTACTAATTTCTCTAACCTTATACTTATTACCAGAGATATGTTCTACAACTCGATAAGGGCCAACAAACTTTTGATCGAGCTTAGGCATTTCGGATGTTTTGTTGAAATTTATCAGCATTACTCTTGAACCTACTTTTACTTTTGATGGCTTAGCACGGCTATTAGTTACTCTAGTAAATTCTGCTGTTGATTTATGAAGTGTTTCACGGATTCTTCTAAAAACACTCTGAGCCATGCTGGTACGAGTTGCTACGAAATCATCAGGGTTGTAATTAGGTTTCGGAGTGGAATATAACAACTCATAGGGTAAACGCTTGTCTACACCACACAATGCATAATGTGGAGTATCACCTATGGAAGCATTGTAAGCAGAATTTATGGCACATTGGACATCTGGTATAACTTCATCCCAAGTTTCACTATTGGGGTTGATAGTGGCTCTCAGGACATCAAGTACTTTCTTATTGGTTCGTTCGGCTAACCCATTGCTGGCAGGATGATGAGGAACAATGGTGGATTTAGAGATGTTGTACAAAGTACACAAATTTTCAAGAATCTCATTACAGAATTCACCTCCATTATCTGTTACTAAGGACTTAGGGGTGGTATGCCTGCAGATAATGCGTTCTTTAAACGCTTTAGCTACTGTCTCTGCAGTCTTATCTGCAATAGGAACTAACTCACAATATCTGGTGAAATGGTCTACCATAACACACAGATGTTTGTTGCCTTGGAGGGAACATTTAAAATTGGTTAACAAATCAAGGGCAACTCTTTCCCACGGTTCGCTAGTGGTTGGGTACACTTGGATTAGATTAGACCCATTGACATTTCCTTTATGTTGCATACAAACACTACATTTCTTAACATACTCTGAAATGTCAGTTGCCATACGTGGCCAAAAGTATTTCATTCTGGCTTGTTTCACAGAACGATCCATACCAGGGTGTGCAACACCTGGTGCATCATGAACTAGCTGTAGAGCTACATTCCCTAGTGACTGTGAAATTACTAACTGGTACACCCTTCTGCTTGAAGTACCCAACTCGGCTGTTCGATACAGTAATTCTTGGCTCATTACAAAGTCACTGATGGGTGCTGGTGGCTTCACAGTAAGAACAAGATCTTCCTGGAGCAGGAATCGAATCACACCAGACCACATGGGAACTGTTCTTTGGGCATTTTTGACATCCTCGACAGTAAATGGAGGATCCGCAGTAACTACACTAACATGTCGCGATAAAGCATCTGCGACTACATTTGACTTGCCAGGTAAATGTTCAAAAGTTGGATTGAACTCTTGGATAGTCAAGGTCCATCTGGCTAACCTTCCAGTAGGTTGTTTGTTCTGGAATAAAGGTATCATAGGTGCATGGTCTGTCAAGACATGAACAGGGTACTGGTAAATAATGTCTCGGAAGTGCTTTAAAGACCATACTATTGCTAAAGCTTCTTGCTCCGTTACTGTATAATTACGTTCAGCCTTAGTAAGGACTCGGCTAGCAAATGCAACTGCGTTGTACTTGCCATCAGTCTTCTGAGCTAGTATGGCACCTATGCCAATTGAACTAGCATCAGTTGTTAGATAGAAAGGTTTAGAAAAATCTGGGAATTTCAAAATAGGAGCAGACGTTAGCTTTTCTTTAGTGTCTGGAATGCTCTTTCTTGACGGAAGGTCCAAACGAAAGGAGCATCTTTCTTAAGCAATTCAGTTAGCGGAGCTGCTATTGAAGAAAAATTTGCAATGAAAGATCTGTAGAAACCTGCTAGACCCACAAAGGATCTTACAGCATCAGCAGTTTTGGGAGTTGGAAAATTTAGTACTGCCGTTACTTTACTTTGATCAGTCGTAACCCCTCTAGGAGTGACTACGTGACCAAGAAACTTAATTTCTGATCTGAAAAATTGACATTTCGACAGTTTGATCTTTAAATTGGCTTCTTCAAGCTTGCCAAGTACTATATCAAGTCTTTTCAGGTGTGTATCCACATCTTCGGACATGACGATTACGTCGTCTAAGTACACCATAAGTGCTTTGCCTATTAGACCTCTAAAGATATTGGTCATGAGTCTAGAGAACATGATAGGAGAAGATCGTAATCCAAAAGCCATTCGAAGGAAGTGATAATGACCTGTGGGAGTAGAGAATGCAGGTAACTCTTGGCTGTCCTCGTGAAGAGGGACTTGCCAAAACCCTTGTAACAAGTCCAGGGTCGAGAAGGCTTTGTTATCTCCGATATTGCGTAAAAGATCACCTAGTACAGGAAGTGGGAAGCGATCTGGAATGGTTTTCGCATTTAACTTCCTAAAGTCAATCACCGGGGGCCAAGTGCCATCCTTCTTAGGCACTAGGATTAAGGGCGCATTCCAGGGTGAATTGCTATGTGCAATAACTCCATCATTGAGCATCTGATTGATCAGTTCTTCTGCGACAGCAACTTGGGAATGAGGCATTCTGTACGCAGGTATATAGATAGGTCTAGTACCAGGTTCAAGTGGAATACGATGGGACAATAATTTCGTTATACCCATCTTCTCACCTGGTAAGGGAATGGCTTTACGGCGTTTGTTCAACAGCGTCAACAAGCGCTGGACTTCGTCTGGGAAATCAGTGGGAGCTAAGTCTTTCTCCTCAACTGGTGGGATGGACTGATCCAGTGGAGTGGAAGAGGTCTCCCCTGTTGAAATAGCACCGACCCACTGGCCAGGTGACACTTCATCCTGTACTTGAACAGTGTAAGGATATTGAACTAGGTCAACGAGATTGGTATTTGCTCTGAGACGAACACTGTGACCCGAAGTTTTAGCAAGAAATAAATGGATTTTACTGTCTCTTACAACGTGTAAGGAAGGTTCAACAAATAAACCCTTGACCTTGCAGGAATCACTGTCAACTAGGACATTATCACCATCTGGAGCATTAGGAACAACAACAGACACTCTGAAGATTGAGACACTTATGCAACATATGGGAATCTTTATTCAGGAAACGTTTCGCCACACAGTGGCTTCATCAGTCCAATACAAAGAGGAAGGCGTAAGGAGAGGAGGAGAATGAGGTAATCAGTCCCTCAACCTGGAGTCGATGTGTTCAGTCCATCAATCTTGTAGAATGTACAGCATAGGGCCGTAGACGTGGCTTATATACTGTAGAGAGGTGAGGTGAAGCAGGCGGAGGCGGGGTCATAGTGGTATCATCCACTAGTCGAAGTAGGTCTTCGTCCAAAGGTTGAACAAGTTGAAGAATTCTTTGTAACAAGATCCCATGATGCTGCTGTGTCTGACAGTTGTGATGAATGGTTTGAAAAACCGACAAGTTGAAGATTGAGACACTTATGCAACATATGGGAATCTTTATTCAGGAAACGTTTCGCCACACAGTGGCTTCATCAGTCTGCTTCACCTCACCTCTCTACAGTATATAAGCCACGTCTACGGCCCTATGCTGTACATTCTACAAGATTGATGGACTGAACACATCGACTCCAGGTTGAGGGACTGATTACCTCATTCTCCTCCTCTCCTTACGCCTTCCTCTTTGTATTGGACTGATGAAGCCACTGTGTGGCGAAACGTTTCCTGAATAAAGATTCCCATATGTTGCATAAGTGTCTCAATCTTCAACTTGTCGGTTTTTCAAACCATTCATCACAACAGACACTCTAGTGAGAGCACTAGCCGCAATAGAGACGTCTTTCTGCAGACGGCATGTGACATCAACAAGAGATGGCATTACTAGTTTCAAGTAATCGTTTTCCGACAAGGCGTCCCCTGTGGAGAAACTACTACTTGGACTAGCAGACATTGCAGGGATAGGCTGAGCACTCAAAGCAGTCTGAGCGTCCTTGGACACTTGAGGCAATACACTATCTTGCATATCTGAAGGTGTAGGTGGAACACAGATGGGAGTGACAGAGTTACCAATGCCTGACCGCTTGGGTATGCTACTGGAGAATGCATTGGCTTGTAAGGACTTAATCCGTACATCATACTCTGCGGCAGTATGGCAGATTTCTGATCCAAGTTGGTAACCCCAAAATGGAACGATCAAGTCGTCAATTTGGGCATGCCATCGGTACAGGTCGAGCACAATGCGTAAGTCTCGCATGGAAGCAAATCCCAGTAGAAGGTCACCAGGGAAAGTAATCTGGTCGACAACAAGAAAAGCAGCAATAGAGTCTCTTCCTTGGATAGTAAAGGCGAGCGAAGTCTGACCTCGGACTCGCAGAAGGGAACCAGCTACTCCACTAAGGGAGGTTACAGTAGTTGGTTCAACGAGGAGGACACGTTGTAACTGCTTCTCTTTAAACAAGCTAGACCTGATGATATTAACTTGCGCACCAGAGTCCATGAACACATGAACGGGCGCATTATGGACAGAAGCTTGTACTAAAGGACCAATCGTTTCGTTAGGAGTTATATGCAAACAGAAAGGTGGGTTGTCATCGGAGAAGGCATTTTCTACTTCATCCCCAAATTCCTCTATGTCAGAGACGTGTGAAGCAGCATCAACAGCAGGGTTGTCATTCTCAAGGCTGGCTAAGGCTTCATAGGAATTTTGAACTGAGATGGTGTACTCATTATCACCTACTGTCACGACTGGACGAGTAGACTGGGGCGCTCGGATTCCCCCGAATTGGAAGAATGAGCCTGGTTCTGGTTAGTTTGTGAACCACGACATCTGTTTCCTCTCCTGGCTCTGCGGTTGGAACGGCCACGGAAAGATCTAGAGTACTGCAGGTACTGCACTCAGATGTGTCATGTCCATGAATTCTATGATAAGTACAGTAGGGAAGATCTGACTGGTACTCATCATCAGTACGACGCCTCTTAGGGGGACCATCAGGACAATTAATTGCAATATGGCCACGGTAACCACAATTGTAGCAAGTTCTTTGACTGTGGGTACTGTACATGCTACGGGTGCTACAGGAATGATGGCTCTTAACACTAGCTTTGGATGATGGACGCGAGTGATTAAGGTTGGGAGTTTTGGCAGTAGCACAAACTAGAGGAAGTACAGGAGTGGACAAAGTGGTTGGCATAGACTTACGATAAGGGAAGGTTCCCTCGGGACACAAATTTCGTACATGGATGAGAGCTGCGAACGGTCCCATAGTAGCATCTAGAGGACTTGAATTGTACACATACATAGATGCCGGTGGCATTAGTTGTTTGATAACTCCAAATGCGGCTAATTTGGCAAACCCTTCAAGGGCTGGTTTATTGTTATCTTTAAGGTACTTGGAATTTTGACCTGCTTTAACGAATGAGGACATAAGGTTATTAAGACGAAGGGCAAACTCATCTAATGACTCTTCTGGCCTCGGAGCTGTGCAAACTAATTCTTTGAGAACAACAAAAGGATCGGTTTCTCGCACCGGTTCGAGATAGTTGCGAATTAACTGTTCATAATCTTGCCACCTGGTTAGATATTGGAAGTCCTTCATATGAATTAAGTTGAATACATGTGAGGCGGCTGGAGAACGGGCTAGACTCTCCTTTCCGATACTGATTAAACAACTCTCAGATGGAAGACCATCTACTGAAGCATTAGCTCTGGCTCGAACAGCAGTAAACCAACCTTCTAGGTTGTCTGGGTTACCATTGAACAATGGCATAGCATCATACGGATCACGACTAAAATTACGCAGGCTAGAAGTCTGAGTATATCTATTGTTTGATAAGGAGTTACTCGAATTTTGAACTGATGCATCAATGGTCGTACTAGCAGCATGTGCTGAGGCATCGCTTGAGAAAACTTGAGACATGTTTGCAAAATGTAAAACAAGAATTTAGAGAAACAAAAGAAAATGTAACTGAGGAACACACAACACAGTGAACTTAAATGGGAAGAAAATGCTTAACTATTCTGCATAAATAATTAAAAATTGACAGGTCACACAGTAAGCAAAGAAACTCGCACAAGAAATTACTCAACTGAATAAACAACACTTTGAAAATCAAGAGAACTTGTACTTTACTCAAATCTAATTTGCTCAAATTTTACTTTAAATTGAATGAATGGCACAGTGAGTTGTCTTTACTCTCAATGCAATAGAGAAATACACAATAAAATGATAAAATTGACTCAATAAAGCTTTTGCAAAATAAAACAAACTGGGACACAATTCACTGAAATAAAAAAAAATGGCACAGAAAGAATAAAATATTATGCACAGAACAGAGCATAAGAAACTGCACTGAAATAAACTGTAGCAATACTGCAAATAACAATTGCTAATCAAAAAGTATTGCACAAAACTGCATAAAATTTCTGCAAGAACAACTTTAATGGCAACACAATGTTTGCACAAGAATTATTGCAAAATGAGTCAATGTGCAATAATAAAAAAAATATTACACACACAAGAAAAGAAATATACCAATGGATGAACTGAGTGAACACTAACTCTTAACTGCACTCAAGCAACACTTAACAAGCAAAAGAACAATTTACTTTAAAAGAACTTAAAAATTGCCCTAAGAGTGAATTTGTTCAATGAAACATGAAAAATAATATGTTCTAAAACACAGAACAAAAAAAAAAAAAGTTTGAACACTTACAGTGATGCAGAACACAACACATCAACATAAACACAATACTAGAATTTTCTTGCTATGAAACTTGATGTGTGAAAACTTTGATAATAATGATTTCTTGCTTGCACAAAATAATGGCACTATTGTCTGTGGAAATAAGACAAATTAGACACTAGCTAAATGAAAGAATATGAACACAAGAATGTTCAACACACAGAGAACAAAACAAGAATACACAAATACTGGGAGGAAAATATAACAGACAACAATGAGTTGTGATGCAGGACACAACTAAATAAATTACCGAATGAATTCACTGGATCACTGAGAACACAAGGTGATTGTGAAGTGGAAACAAATTCTATACTGCTTATATGTTGCACACACAACAAAGGAAAAACACTAGGTACTTACTTCAAGTGTATAAAAAAAAAGAAACACAACACAACAGACATAAGATAATGCACAAAAATTAACACTGAATTAAGAAGATAAAAAATATTGAAATCAGTATATAATAAACACTGAGTCTAATCAAGAGTCACTGAATGTCACTAAGAAATCACTGGAAACACAAAAAGAAATGTCTCAACACTCGCAAATGTCTCTATGAAAAATATTGTCGCTGTAACGACTTGGTGAAGAATTAAGTAGACGGTGGAAGGTTGGAGGATAGAGGCTATCGTCTCGTGGCTGGCTACTGTCCTCACGTGATCGTAGAATTGCACTTACATCGACGATAGACACACACAGGAGGCTTTTCAACGATGGTGCAAAACACACTCTAGCTCTTGACCCCCTATGTGGTCCTTAAAATATGGTGCTACACCCCTTAGTAGTGTACCAAAACACTGGTAGAAGTTGGGTGAGTGGGTTAATGGCTGGGTGAGGCGTCTGAGGCAGCAGTGTCGAGTGGTTGGGTGGGTGGGCTTAACAGGACTAAGGCCGGACCGCGTGGTGAGACACATGTGGTCAGTGGGCCTATGGGATGAACGGCGTAAGCCTCACTGAAGACAACCACACTGGCGCGAAGATATTCTAAGCTGGCTGGCTTAAAATACACCCACGAAATACCACAACACCACAGGGATGAAAAAGAGCACTCAGAATGGCTTGGAGCTTGAAACACAAGCGATGAAAATTGTACTCACGTGGCTTGCTTGAGTACTGGGTAAGACACCTGGGTTAGCTGCTAGCTGGCTTATCTTAACCCTTCACACAGAATAGCTTGATAACTTCTCAAGATGAGCACAGCAGGGGTGGAAAGCTGGCTTGGCAGGCAAAGCTGGATGGAGTAGGCTAGGCTGGACTGGACTCCCTCACCACAGACTGGTAGCTGGCTTATTTTGCAAACTCGGGTCAACCCCTCGGGAGTGATGCAAATAAGCAGATAAACACTAATACAAAGAGACTGACCAGTGATTATTGTAGTGGCTGGTAGAAGCTTGAGAGAGTAGCTGACTTGAGGTAGCTGGCTTGGCTAGGTCGGCCTAGTGTCAGGAGATGGCGACTGTCTCAGTAGAAATTTATCTCCAGAAATCACTGTAATCGTCAGAATTACAGGCCCTCCGTTGCCACCATTTGTCGTAGTGGTTCTTAAAAGGAGATATCGAGGGTTGAAGGTAGACACACTTGTTGGATGGTAACGATATATTGTCAGACTGTGGTAATGGGAGATGGAGCCCAGCCTTGCCGTGTTCTAGCCTGAATGTCTATGCGCCGACTGAGAGGGAGGCAGAGGTACAAACGTACACATGTGCATCCCGTGACGTCACACAAACAGTCACAGGCCTAAAAGGGATCTTCTATATAAACACATGGATGGTACTATGATATGTTATACAACACATATAAGGGGATCAGTTCATGCACTCAAGCACTCACATCGTTCATGTACTCAAACACTCACATCGTTCATGCACTCAAGCACTCACAGCGTTCATGCACTCACAGAGTTCTACACACATACAGGTAAGCTGTCGTAAGGGCGAGCATATACCTGTTTAATGACGGATGTTGTTGGCCAAGGTATCTGTCTATGCTTTGGGAATGTGTAGGTACATAACCAGACATGATAACATCACTTCCCGCTTTCTCTGAGCCCACTCCTTCCTCTCAACTCGTTTCCCTTCTTCCTCACTCCTTAGTCCCTCTTCACCTCCCTAAGTCCTTATATCCATCCATCGTCCCCTCTCACCTCCCTCCTGCACTTCCTCCCTTCTCTAGGAAGCAGCCAAAGGAATCCTCCTGCTCAGAGTCTAACAAGGCCAAGATAAACATAATCTCATCCTCTTCTCTTGCTCTCTCTCGCTCCAATTCTCAAGATTTAATATATTTTTTCTTTCGACCTAACGAGGCAAGTTTACCGTCGAGTGACGCAGAAAGTCCTCTAGACGGTTAATAATTGGTCGCAGCTTCACCTGGTGGCCCTTTGACGAGGCGGCGACGCGACTGAGTTATACACGCTTTTCTATAGTCGTGGAATGTGGGAATGTCAGCATAGTTAGGCTAGATTTCCTTAGCAACCTTAGCGTGATGTTACTCTACCAAAAGATGTCAATAACCCCGTAAGAGTGGCGTCAATACTTCATTATAACGTCGACTAAATTGCTTGAGAATTACGCGTTAACCTCTTAAGAATATGATATTAACTCCTCGAGAATGAGGTTAAGCTCCATTACAACGAAATATTAATTTCTTGAGAATTATTATAACTGATTTAGTTCGGCGCATTAACTTAGTTAAAATATCAACGATCTTTCAGTGGAAACACTAATTCCTAGAGAGAGAGAGAGAGAGTGAGAGAGAGAGAGAGAGAGAGAGAGAGAGAGAGAGAGAGAGAGAGAGAGAGAGAGAGAGAGAGAGAGAGAGCAACTCCACCAGAATGACGCCTTAAAACCTCGCTATGAATGGGAAAAGATGTTTTGAAGCGCAGGTCAAAACGTCGTTTTTGAACTAGGTCAAACTATCAATGCGTTTTATAAACGTTCTTAGACATCACTTTCAAAGTGACTTTCGGAGGCTTCACTGTATTTTTTTTTATTTATCGTTCTCATCAATAGGGAAGAAGAATATGGCAGCTACAGAATTCCAGTTTGAAATTGAGTAGCAGAATCATTCATGGGAACACACAGTGCCAAATATAATGTCAAGGAGTGTCACATATAGTGTCACAGTGCCATATGTAATATTGCATATAGTGAGTATCTACCGTATTCTCCTGATAGTGATTTTAACTGCAAAATAGCTACCGTTTAGCCTCTTACGAACAGTATTAAAATCCTCTTGAAAACGACATTATAGCCCCTTCAAAATTGCTTTCTCTTTTAACATTTAAAGGCGACCACTTTGCCCTTAACATAAGAGGCCATTTAATCACCTTGAGAAATTTGATTTTCTAGTTGTATAACGTCCAGTCCTCTCACTCAAAGAGATCATTTGTATAAAATTTCGAGAGCGACATTCTAAGCCCTCGTGAAACGACATCACGTCTTCCTCCAAACGACCACTTTAAACCCCGGAAAGACGTTGTCCATTCCATGCGTCGATAACGTCCACTTAAACCCCCCCTCGAACACTCATGAACTCTCAGGCGCATATAAAAACAGATTTAGCCTTCAAATCACAGTTCATGAAGCTTTTGTGTTGTTAGGTAAGACACATATGCAACAGTTAGGTATCTTTATTATGAAACGTTTCGCCTACACAGTAGGCTTCTTCAGTCAAGTACAGAAAAGTTGATAGAAGCAGAAGATACTTGAAGACGATGTAATCAGTCCATCACCCTTAAAGTTTTGAGGTGGTCAGTCCCTCAGTCTGGAGAAGAGCATTGTTCCATAGTATGAAACAATATGGAGATGAAGTGACAGAATGGAGCTTTTTATAGCGCCAAGAGGTGAGACGTAGGCCACTAGGAGAGGTATGAACTCAGATGTTGAAAGGTCAGGTCCCTCTCAAATCCAGCCGCTCTCACTAGTGGAAGTTGTCGAAGTTGATTGCAGGTCTGTACCAAGATACCCTTGTGTTGCAGTGTCTGACAGATTGAACATTAAAATGGTATAAAATACCGACAGGTTGTTAGGTAAGACACATATGCAACAGTTAGGTATCTTTATTATGAAACGTTTCGCCTACACAGTAGGCTTCTTCAGTCAAGTACAGAAAAGTTGATAGAAGCAGAAGATACTTGAAGACGATGTAATCAGTCCATCACCCTTAAAGTTTTGCATATGTGTCTTACCTAACAACCTGTCGGTATTTTATACCATTTTAATGTTCAATCTGTCAGACACTGCAACACAAGGGTATCTTGGTACAGACCTGCAATCAACTTCGACAACTTCCACTAGTGAGAGCGGCTGGATTTGAGAGGGACCTGACCTTTCAACATCTGAGTTCATACCTCTCCTAGTGGCCTACGTCTCACCTCTTGGCGCTATAAAAAGCTCCATTCTGTCACTTCATCTCCATATTGTTTCATACTATGGAACAATGCTCTTCTCCAGACTGAGGGACTGACCACCTCAAAACTTTAAGGGTGATGGACTGATTACATCGTCTTCAAGTATCTTCTGCTTCTATCAACTTTTCTGTACTTGACTGAAGAAGCCTACTGTGTAGGCGAAACGTTTCATAATAAAGATACCTAACTGTTGCATATGTGTCTTACCTAACAACCTGTCGGTATTTTATACCATTTTAATGTTCAATCTGTAAGACACTGCAACACATGGGTATCTTGGTACAGACCTGCAATCAACATCGACAACTTCCACTAGTGAGAGCGGCTGGATTTGAGAGGGACCTGACCTCTCAACATCTGAGTTCTTTCCTCTCCTAGTGGCCTACGTCTCACCTCTTGGCGCTATAAAAAGCTCCATTCTGTCACTTCATCTCCATATTGTTTCATACTATGGAACAATGCTCTTCTCCAGACTGAGGGACTGACCACCTCAAAACTTTAAGGGTGATGGACTGATTACATCGTCTTCAAGTATCTTCTGCTTCTATCAACTTTTCTGTACTTGACTGAAGAAGCCTACTGTGTAGGCGAAACGTTTCATAATAAAGATACCTAACTGTTGCATATGTGTCTTACCTAACAACCTGTCGGTATTTTATACCATTTTAATGTTCAAGCTTTTGTGTGTGTGTGGTGTGTGTGTGTGTGTGTGTGTGTGTGTGTGTGTGTGTGTGTGTGTGTGTGTGTGTGTGTGTGTGTGTGTGTGTGTGTGTGTGTGTGATGCTATTGAGAACGAGGTCTCTTAGACAATACACAAACAACCCGCACATAAGAGAGAGAAAAGTTTATAACGACGACGTTTGGGTCCGTCTTGAACATTCACAAGTCACACAGATAGAAGAGAGTGAAAAACAAGGAAGAACTCTCTTCTGTCTGTGTAACTTGAGAATGAATATTAAAATGGTATAAAATACCGACGGGTTGTTAGGTATGACACATATGCAACAGTTAGGTATCTTTACTTCGGAATGTTCCGTCTACGCAGTAAACTTTCTTCAGTCGCTGTAATCAGTCCATCACAAGAGTGATGGACTGATTACATCGTCTTCACGTCTCTTCTGCTTCTACCAACTTTTCTGAACTCGACTGAAGAAGCTTACTGTGTAGGCGAAACGTTTCGAAATAAAGATACCTAACTGTTGCATATGTGTCTTACCTAACAACTTGAGAATGGTCAAAGTTGGACCGAAACGTCCCTTCAGCTCCTCTGTCTTATGTGCGGGTATTTGTGTATTGTTCCAGTCACGGTATTGTACCTTTTTCGTTCTTTAAGGTCTCTTCAAGTTCATTAGGATTTTTTATTTGAGCTCTCTCTTTCTCTTTGTGTGACCTTGATCCTGGCCGCTGTGACCTCGTTTTTTTGTCTGTTTTGGCCGTGATTTTTTCTCCATGGTGGCTTTGATCTCGCACACTGGGACCTTCTCCAAGGTCACTGTAACCTTGATACTTCTCTCCTCACTGTGACCTTTTTCTTGTTCGCTGTGACCTTAATCTTGCCACCTGTGACCTTTTTCTGTTGCACTATTGCTCCCTGTGACCTTACAGCTGTCCACTCAAACCTTGATCTTGTCCCCTGTGACCTTATTTAATCCTGGTCCACTGTGATCTTAATCTTCCTCGCGGTGACTTTATCCTTATCCAATGTAACCTTTTCATTTTAACCGAGCGCAGTTGGATATATCTGCAGTGTGCTGTTGCTACCTTACACAGTGGGAACAAAAGCTTCATACGTGTCCCTGTCGTAGGGCTCTTGGTCCAAGGAATTAAGATCTGACCTCTTCCATGGCTCAGACAATGATTGCCTCTCATTCTGCAGGCCCTACACAACCCTTACGTATTTATCGCTTCCCCATTAATATAATAATAATAATAATAATAATAATAATAATAATAATAATTAATAATAGTAATAATTGACAATTAATAACAATAACAATATTGCTGCCACTAATAATAATGATAATTATCAATAATTAGCAATTAGCATCAACAACAACAACAACATCAATACTACTACTACTACTACTACTACTAATAATAATAATAATGCCCAACACGAGTACGACTTGGTATGAACCAAGTCGGGTTCGGATAGGAGGCCAGACTCTTGTTTGTGCTCTCGTGTACTCCCCGATACGCGAGGACGACACTCAGCCAGCTGGCTCGGCTGTTTGGACTATCACCAGAGAATTCATGCAAGCAGTTAATACCATTGGATTGCTACTACTGCACGATACAAACGAATATGGGATCGTTTATTAGGAAGGGCTATGAATTGGTAGCTAAAGAGAGAGTGAGAGGGAGAGACAGAGGGACAGAGAGGAAAAGACGAAAGATCGGAATAAAAATAGAAGGAAGATAGGATAGCGGAGCAATATCGCTGAGACTCGGAGCAATGAAGGTACGGTGATAATTTGATCAGTAATGAAAACAAATGGCTAGGTGTATATATATACCAGGAGGGTGGCAGTGAAGTAAGTACTTTCACTGTGAGGGTGAGTAATTACTTTCAGCTCGAGGGTGAGTATTATCAGCTCAAGGCTGAGTACTTTAGGTAGTTTAACGACGACGGTGAGTGAGTAGGCACGATAAATACGTAGGGAAGAGTAAGGGGACAGTAAATGGCTGTCATACGTCCTGGTCAGAGGGAAGTTGATAGGAAGTGGGTGATGTACTAAGCAGGAACGTAATAACAAATTGACACGGCAATGGAGATCTCGTGTTTGAGATCAGTGTTTGATGTAAGCTGTGTAGTTGAAAGGTTCAGAGAACCGACAAGTTGATAAATTAGACACATGTACAATACTTGGGGATCTTTAATGAAGAAACGTTTCGCTACACAGTGGCTTCATCAGTCCATACTGAACATTAAAATGGTATAAAATACCGACAGGTTGTTAGGTAAGACACATATGCAACAGTTAGGTATCTTTATTATGAAACGTTTCGCCTACACAGTAGGCTTCTTCAGTCAAGTACAGAAAAGTTGATAGAAGCAGAAGATACTTGAAGACGATGTAATCAGTCCATCACCCTTAAAGTTTTGAGGTGGTCAGTCCCTCAGTCTGGAGAAGAGCATTGTTCCATAGTATGAAACAATATGGAGATGAAGTGACAGGATGGAGCTTTTTATAGCGCCAAGAGGTGAGACGTAGGCCACTAGGAGAGGTAAGAACTCAGATGCTGAGAGGTCAGGTCCCTCTCAAATCCAGCCGCTCTCACTAGTGGAAGTTGTCGAAGTTGATTGCAGGTCTGTACCAAGATACCCTTGTGTTGCAGTGTCTGACAGATTGAACATTAAAATGGTATAAAATACCGACAGGTTGTTAGGTAAGACACATATGACCGATGAACCTGGACAATTCTAATAAAGATGGAAAGGCGTAAGCGCGTTGAATCGTAATAGTGTAAGCAAGTGTTTTATTGGTGGGACTTTACGTGCTGCTGAAATGTCTCAAAGTAAAAATATGTTAAAGGATTCACTGAAACTGGTCTGAAGGTTTTGAAGGAAAAGGTACAGTCCCTGGTGGCAGTCTGGGGGAGGATGTTGATGTTCAGTGGGTCGGTACAGGATCTACATCCTGTGCTCAGTGGATGTGACCAGACTAGGTGGGTCATTGGCCTAAGCCGGGGAATGCCTTGCCTTGCCATGCCTTGCATGGGCCAGTAGGCCTGTAGCTGTGTTCCTTCTTTCTTATGTTCTCTTCTGAAGAGGCAGTTAGGGAGCAACTGATGGTAAATGAGTTATATTTTGTTTATCGTGTTAGACTTTCTTGGGACATTGCTTAATGTGTGTGTGTGTGTGTGTGTGTGTGTGTGTGTGTGTGTGTGTGTGTGTGTGTGTGTGTGTGTGTGTGTGTAAAGGACGAAATATAGACTTCCATTTCATCCTGTTTTTTT